>NC_040042.1:566869-676550 GCF_003713205.1 Coffea eugenioides
CCTTCCTGCTTAAGGCATCAGCTACTACGTTAGCCTTACCCGGATGGTAATTGATCGTGCAGTCATAATCTTCTAAGAATTCCATCCAACGACGTTGTCTCATATTCAACTCCTTTTGGAAAAAGAGGTACTCAAAGGTTACCCCATACAGGTAGTGTCTCCACGTTTTCAGAGCAAAGACAACTACGGTTAACTCCAAATCATGAGTGGGATAGTTTTGCTCGTGGGTCTTCAATTTCCTAGAGGCAAAGGCTATCACGTTCTTATTTTGCATCAATACACACCTTAAGCCTTCCTTCGAAGCATCAGTATACACAGTGAAGCTGTCCTTACCGTTAGGCAAGGCCAGAACAGGAGCCATAGTTAACCTTTTCTTCAACTCCTGAAAGCTCTGCTCACATCGGGCATCCCACAGAAATCGGTTACTTTTCTTTGTCAAATTGGTTAAAGGACTGGCAAGTTTTGAGAAATCCTTAATAAATCGCCGATAGTAACCTGCCAATCCTAAGAAGCATCGAATCTCAGTCGGACTCTCAGGTCTCTTCCACTCGGTCTTCCACCTTCGCCGGATCTATTGCAATCCCCTCCTTCGAAATTACATGTCCCATGAAGAAAACCTTCTCCAGCCAAAACACACACTTACTAAATTTGGCGTATAATTGGTGATCCCTTAGGATTTGTAAGACTAACTTCAGGTGTTGCACATGCTCCTCCCGGGTTTTCGAGTAGACCAAAATGTCATCGATAAACATAACGACAAATTGGTCCAGGTAGGGTTTGAAAACTCAATGCATCAAGTCCATAAAAGCGGTAGGGCCATTGGTTAGTCCAAAGGGCATCACGGCAAATTCGAAATGCCCATACTGAGAATTGAAGGCAGTTTTAGGCACATCTTCTTTTCGGATCAATAATTGGTATTACCCCTGTCGAAGGTCCAGTTTTGAAAAGACCATTGCACCTTGCAACTGGTCAAATAGCTCATCAATGTGGGGTAGTGGGTACTTATTCTTAACGGTTACGTTGTTCAACCCTCGGTAATTGATACATAATCTCAAGGTCCCGTCCTTCTTTTTAACAAAGAGAACGGGTGCTCTCCAAGGAGATCCACTCTCAAGAATAAAACCCCGCTCCAAAAGATCTTGCAACTGCAGCTTCAGCTCCTTAAGTTCAGCAGGTGCCATACGGTATGGGGTCTTAGAGATAGGTAAAATCCTTGGTAACAAGTTAATCTCAAATTCTATCTCTCTTTGCGGTGGTAGATTCACTAGCTCATCGGGAAACACGTCCGAATAGTCGCCTACTACTGGAACATCTTCTACGTTTAACTTATCAGTGGGAGTGTTGATGAGAAAGGCTAAGAACCCTCGTGCCCCTCTACTCAAAAGTTTCCTAACCCGAATACCCGAAACCATTGCAGACGAGGCTAAACTGCCCCTCACATCTAACTTTATGGTCACCTCCCCCGGAATACGAAATTTTACTATTTTCCTTATACAGTCAAGCTGGGCATCATACCTAGCTAACCAGTCCATGCCCAGAATCACATCGTACCCCTTAATAGCCAAACTTATCAAATTCCCCAGTAACTTCCTCTCTCCTACCCAGATTTCACAGTTTACATACATTTTGCTAGTAACCAAACACTGGTCCCCCGTAGGCGTACTTACTTCCAATTCGTAGGGCAGGTTTACAGGGGTTATATTAATTCCACACATAAATGCAGGGTTAACAAAGGAATGGGTGGCACCGGGGTCTATCAAAATCCTAACTAGACGGTGGAAGACAAGAATCGTACCTTCCACCACCTCCGCCGAATCAGGGACAGGACGTTGCTCGATAGAGTACACTCGGGCAGGCACCTTCAGTTTCGTCACTTCCACCTTTGATTGTACTGAAGTCGCCTTAGAAGATTGTGTGATCCCTCTCGCCTCTCGGGGTTGAACTGGACAGCTGGCTATCTGGTGCTCCGCGCTCCCACAGCGTAAGCACTTCTTCTCCTTTCTCCAGCAGTTATCCTCCGTGTGCTTCCCACAGAACCCACACGGGCCACGAGAAACAGTGGCGGAGCTCCCTTGTGAGGCACTCCTCCGTTGGTCTCGTCTCGTCTGGCCACCTCTTACCGTACTCGAAACTCGTCCTTCTCCAGCTCCACGGCCAAATTTGGGAGGGGTACTCTTATCCCCCTGCGTAGAACTACCTCCGGAAAACCCACGTTTCCTCAGTTGAAAATTCCGAACTTGAAGCCTTGTGTTCTCAGCTCGCAAAGCCTTATCCACCGCATCACTAAAAGTGTTAATCTGGGTCACGGCTAAATCCTTTTGGATTTCCACATTTAGCCCTTGAATGAAACGCCGTACCCTTCTTTGTTCAGTCATAATAAGTTCAGGGGCAAACTTGGCTAATCGGGTAAACTGGCTTTTGTATTCAGCCACGGATTGGGTGCCCTGGCGAAGTCGGATGAACTCGTCCTCCTTCTTTTCTTGGATCAAGGGCGGAAAGTACTTGGCGTTAAATTCTCTTACAAAATTCACCCACATTCTGGGTGTCTGCTCTCTCCCCCACTTGGTTCGAATAACATTCCACCAAGAGCGAGCAGCCCCTTCTAATTGGAAGACCGCAAAAGTAACTTGCCTCTCTTCGGGGTAATGTAAGGCCGCAAAGATGTCCACCATCTTCTCCAACCATCTTTCAGCCACATCGGGATCGGGCCCTCCAAGAAACTTTGGTGGGGAAAACTTTTGGAACCTTTCAAGAGCTCGATCCTTACTTTCTACGTGATTCCCAGGGTTTTCGGGATTCCCGACAGGTGGGTTAGGGTTGTGGCCCTGTTGTTGCACCACATGGGCCAGCAAGTCGGTCATTTGCTGCATAGCGGCAGCTATCTGGAGATTTGGATCTACCCTAGGTTCAGGGTTTGGTCCAGTTGAGGTTTCCGCAGTGTCTCTATCAGAAGGTTGCCTACTTCCACGTCCACGGCCTCGTTCACTACGAGTGCCCTCCATGGTTCAAGTCAATCTAAGGTCGAGACACGTAATAACAATTAAAGAACCATACGGGCATAAGCTTATAAACATAGGCAAATAATCAAAATAACACACAAGACATATATACACATAGAACATTCATACACAGATGTTGCAAGCAGTTATACAAAAGCAGTCGGTCAAGGACATACAAAAGAAATCCCATGCAACAAAAGGGATCCTCCAAAATATTATATACAAAGCTAGGCCAAAAGCAGCTCACTAAAAGCTTTCCTAACTACTCCCCTCATGGGATCAAAAGTTAGCTCACAAGGTTCTAGCCTAGTTTCCTACCGAGCCTACCGACTCTCCCCCTTGGCTAGAACTAGGGGTACTCCCACTTCCCCCTTCAGAAGTTCCATCTTCCGCAGCCTCCGCTTGCTCATTGGCACCAATCACGCCTTGGATTAGCGCCTCGCACTCATTAATGATACGGCCTGATCGGTCCCTCACTTGCCTGACCACGTTCGTAAGACGAGTATTCACCTCCTGCAATTGCTCCCTAAGAGCATTCGTTCGTTCCTGCTCTAGGGCTATGTCGTCCCGAAGCTCCCCTATCCGGTCCGCTTGCATTCTCATGATGCCTCTCAGCCTAAGCATCTCCGTGTGGTCCCTGGCGGCGGCCCGTCTAAGCCTTCTCCATTCATCTAGTACCGCCACGACCACGTGGTCCGCATAAGAGTGACTCTGGCAACGCCTACAACGACGGGTCCGACTAACGGTATACCAGAGCCGGATCGGACCTCCTGGCCTCTCCTACTAATCGATAAAGCGTGGGCATCTCCTAGGTGGCTCACCTCCACCCGCACCACTAGTTCCGGCCATAACCTACAGGGATAGTAAAAGGCCTAACTAGCTCAACCCGTTTCTTTAATACAGTTCCAAAATGGTTCCTGTAAGGAAAACAAAGTAACAAGGGTGAGCTTACGCTCGTGAGGTACCAACAAAACACACAAGTGAGCACATATCATCACACAGTGATCTCAAAGCTTATAAACAACCAAACCAACATAAAAGGATACAATTGGCTCTCAAGAGCCATTTTCCACTTGCCGCACTTGATTTTCAACCCGTTGGCACTCCGTCAACCTTTGAAGTGAAGAACAACCTATAGATCACCACTTACACCGTATTCCTTCCACCGAACCCCCCTTACCGGGCTCGAACTCCTCAGAGTAACACAGAGGGTAATACTCGAGTATACCATAAGGTCGAGGAGTTAATACTCCACTCGACTACAGTGAACCCAAGGTCCATTATCGATTTGCCCAAGCCCTTGCCAGCGCGACTCAAATAATGACCAATGGGGTATGAGCTCAGATATCACAGTTCAGTTACTGGGCGTAGCCCCAACATATTGCAAGCCATGTACATATACAATTTCACAGTTGAACAATAACAGAAATACAAACAAGAGATCGAGAGCGATAAAGTACACTCTCGTCTCATTCAAACCATTCAAGTTTACATAACAAGTACAAACAACCATTTAAGCGTGAGACCATATAATGGTACACTCACCAAGGTAAGTAAGCACATTCTCAAGTTAACTTCAGGCGTAGGCGTCGGATCACCGGAACGACCTATACAAACAAGAATATCACAATTGAGACTCGAACACGAGTCAAATCAAATCCACACTCTACCAAAAAATAAGGCCCAATGGAACGTATAAGTATATAATCAGGCTAGGGAGAGTCCGGAAATGAAGTTTATGCCCTAAAACCAAAAGACAGTTTTGACGTCATTTAGCGTATCGGACACAACCGAGACTACTGTAGACACCAAATTTTTAAATAATTTTTATTCTATTTTTATTTTTGTTTTTAGTAATAATTCTTATCTATTTTTATTTGTTAATTTCATGTTTTTAGTTTTAGACTTTTTTTTAGCATTTGTATAGCATTTTAGATTATTATTATCTATTATTTTATTTTAGTTTTTATTTTTATTTTGTATTCGTTTTTCCCTTTTAGCTGTTTATCTTTATTTTTAAGATTTTTCGCATAAAATTTGTCAAAAGAGAAAATTATTCACAAAAAAATAAGATTTTACTTCTTTTTTACTGTTTATTAATTGAAAAAAAAGAAAAAATTAATCAATCTTAGCCTTTTGTTTTATCTTTTGTTCCTAGTTTTTGTTCATTTTATTCAAGTTTTTTATTTAAATTGTTATTTTTTGGTTATTGTTGTTTAATTAATGATTCATGAAAAAAAGGAAAAAAAAAAGAGAAAAAAGAAGGAAAAACCATCAATCAAAATTAATTTTTTTAGGGCATTTCATTTGTTTTAATCTTATTTTTATTTGACTTTTACTGCTTTATTTGTTAAAAAAAATGAATGATGAAAATGAAAAAAATGAAAAAAAAGATAGCTTCTGCGGTTTCTTGCTGTGTTTTCTGGCTCTGTTAGATTAGGCAAGTACAGGCCATCTGGCTCCATCTAGGAGCTCCAATTCAAAGCCATGATCAATGGCTAGGAGGGGGGCTGGGAGTTGAAATCATTTGTGAGCCATCAAGATGAACTTTGAGGGTTTTAGGGACCTGGTGATTCCCTATAAAAAGAAAACAGACGGCAAGAAAGAGGGGGAAGGAAAAAAAAGAGGAACGGCGGGGGAAAAGCTTCTGGGAGGCGGCTGATTAAGAAAAGGGTAGAGGAAAACTAGGGAGCGACGGAGAGAGAGAATCTGACAGAGGGAGAGGACGACCGAGAGAAAAGAAAAGAGGGAGGCTCTGATAGAAAAGAAAGGAAAACAGCGGCGAAGAAAAACTAGAGGGTTTAGCAAGGGCTGGGGAGTAGAATCAGGAGGTTGGCGGCTGAGGGAGATAACGGTGGGGATAGCTGAGGAAAAATCAGAAGAAAGGAGGAAAGGCGGCTGGAGAGGTAAAGAACAATCAAGTGACGACTTCATCAGCGCAGCAGTTCGGCGGCGGCGTTCTCAATCTCATTTCTAGAATCTGCATGCCTTTTCCGGACATATTTCATGTTGCTTTGCTTCACCAACTCTTGCAGGTAATTATAGCTTTGTTTCCTGTCGCTTTAACACAATATTTTGATGAAAATTTGAGTTTGTCAGATCAGTATCTTGTTCCTTCCTCGTGAATGCGATGGTATGTCATCCCTTTGTGGTTCCTGATGCCCTGAAGCATTCATTTTGGTTAACTCAAATGCATTTAAAAGGCTTTAGGGTAGTTTGATGTTCAATGATTAGATGGGTTGGCTAGGAAAACAGTGACTTTCGATGGACCCAATTACAGTTTACCGCAAGTTTTTTCCTTTCTTTCGTTTCTGCGGCCAGTAGTATGGTTGAATCTTCTGGAATTGGGCGATGTTGTTTGGGTAATGTGATTAAAGATGGGTTAAAACGATTACAGGGGCTTGCTTAACAAATCAGTGGGTTTTGTTTGAAATTGTTCGCATGAGCAGAATTATGTTGAATGAAATTGTTGCAGAAGGTTTTTTTTGTGTGTGTGTAGATGTCGAATTTGTGATAGCCCCACCTCCCCCTAAGGCGAACCAAAGGGTTCGGCGGACCGCCTGCCCAGCTCTCGCCGGGACTCAGTCGATCACTTCCATCCTCGAGCAAAAACCAGATCCAGCCCATACGAAAAATATAGCAATGATCCAAAAACTTAAACGAAACTTATATACATTACGATCTCAAAAAGCACAACCGTTGAATATACAAAGGTTCCAAATCCACCATACAACCAGCCCGTGCCAAGCACTAGGGCGAGAACCATTACAAGAAAAATCAAAAGCTCGACCAGCTAGTCTATACAGAGCTCTCGTCCTTGCTCGCCTTCCCCTGTTAAGGAAAACAAAACTAAAGGGATGAGCTAAAAGCTCAGTGAGGTTCCGAACAGGTAATTAAACAACAACGCCGATACATAAACCATCAATAATCAATAATTCAAGAAACATTTTATTTTTTTTTTTTTTTTTTTTTTTTTTTTTTGTTTTTTTTTTTTTTTTTTTTTTTTTTTTTTTTTTTTTTTTTTTTTTTTTTTTTTTTTATTTTTTTTTTTTTTTTTTTTTTTTTTTTTTTTTTGTTTAGCATGGAAAACAATAAGAACACATACATTAAAAGGATACGGGCTCACAAGGAGCCAAATATTCCCGCGCTCGCTCGTTCTCCTGACATTTCCTCCTTCCTTCAATCTTTTGAAAATGCATTTTTTTTCTTTTTGTAAATAAAACCCGCGCTCGTTTAGTCATTCATTTCATTCACCCCCTTCTCAGCCATTGGCCGGGCTCCACCAGACTTCAAGGTAATACTCGAGTATACCAAAACGTTTACCCAGGTCACCTAATCGCCCGACCGAGTCCGCTTCTGGCTCGAGTCTATCGGTAACAAGGGGCAATGGCCAGTTCAGCCAAAAAGGCTTACATTCATGCACAAGTAACATTTCAATCATTGAAAACTTCACAATCATTTAGGCTGAGTGCGATAAAGTACACACTCGCCTAGAAAACGCGTTTTGATAATCATTAAAAGCACTTAACACGTTATCAAACAATAACACAAGTCATGAAGTCAAGAAGTCATGAAGTCAAGAAAAATATAGCAAACAAGGAACACTCACCTAACTATGCAAAATAACGTGCAAAATATCCTTCTGGATAGAATCCTTAATCACCAAGAAAACCTAAAATTCAACGAGAAAGAATATAGCACAGCCAATTAGGTGAAATCGAAGAAACCCAATAAATGATGAGTAAAACGCATAAAAATGACTTTAAAGCGAAACGGGGCATTTGGACTGATGGACGGAAATATCTAGGGTTTCATAAACCAAACGCAAAGCTAAACTAAAAGGGTTATAAAATTTTGCGGCAAAAAGCACTTGGACCAAAACTAGCCTTCAAGAAAAATTTCGGCAGCAAATCCCTTGTGTTTACCTATTTTCCAGCCATTAATGGCTTTATTATTTCCTCAAATCAGTCCCAACATCTCACCCAAAATAATCTCATTTCCAAAAGCCGTTCACTAGGCTTAAAGTCATTCAAGTATAAATTTTAGCTAGGAAATGACCGGATATGAAAGTCAAGCCCTAAACTATTCAAATAAACACAATAAGACTCGATTACAAGTCATAAACCAATTCTACATACTACCAAAACAGGGTTCCCTAAGCATACACAAACAATAGAGAAAACCAGAAAAATCCGGAAATGATTTAGCTTTAACCCTGAAAAAAACAGTTTTTGACCTCATTTTGCGGTAATGGCACCAAAGGTACTATGATTATCGGATGAAGGTGTAAGATACACCGTTCCGAAGCTAAAAGACAGGGCTACAACATTACAGAAGGTCACTCAACCCAGTTTTGAGTGCAACCAGGTAAAAAATGCAAGATACTACACCAAAACCGTAAAACAGATTCACAGAACGCATTCTAGCGGAAACATCATAAAGCAGGATACCTAAGTCCAAATCCAGAAATTCCAAAACCAACTGAAAGCTAAGAAACAGGGTTAAATTTCATCAGAAAACCTCAACAACCAATTCGGAAGCAATTCCAGCCAAAACAACCAATTACAGGCGCAATTCTTACATTCGGGTAAAACCAGGACAGCAAGGGTAATTTTGACGTTTTTCATTCTACGCTACTCCGATTGACCTGAAATTTTGTAGGAACCTCTAAAATGTCATTCCCTACAACTTTCATGTTTTAGTCCAAGGCCAATTCGGCCTCTAACTAGGAGCTATAAATTCGGGCAGAATGTTATTCATAAAAACCCTAACTTGTCAATTTTTCTTCCAAACAGAAATTGGTTGTAATTACTCACTTTTTCCACCTCCTAGAGTCATTATATACCATTTCCAAGCATCATAGATAGCCACACAATCATGTTCATATTAAAACAGAAAAATCCCCAAAAATAATAAAACTTCATCACTTCAACCACAAATCAAGAAATAATCCATAAACTTGCATCTCATACTACCACTAATCATGATTTAAGCATCAATTAAGGAAGGAGAGTGGTTCTTCACAACTCACCTTAGAAACAAGAGAGAGAGAGCAATAGGTCCTCTTAGCTTTCCAAATAACTCCACAAATCAACTCACTAACACTAATTGAAGAGGTTTTATGGAGAAATTGCAAGTTTCAATGGTTGGTTGGATGGATTTGAGCTAAATGGAAGCAAACCTTGAAGAGTTTCTTTCTTTCTTTTGGAGAGAGAGAGCCGGCCACTTGAAGAGAAGAAAATGGGAATTTTTGGTTAATTTTGTGACTTATTTGGTCAATGGTAAGAAAAGGAATAGTAGTCTTACTAGTCACTCCAATCAAATGGTGACACTTGTCAGCTCATTTAATGCTTGCCTAACTTTTGTCTCTCTTATACCAATCCACTTAGCATCCTCTACTTATCTCTTAACACCCGATAAATTAATTCCAGTATCCAAAACTTAACCTAGTTGACCGAATTTTTCCGAACTTTTCGCACTAGTGGGTCCCACGTCCGGTATACGCTCTTAATTTCTCAAAAACTATCCGATACTAGAAAAATCATCTAAAAATTATATCTGCTCCTTCACAATATCTAGAATTTTTTCTAATCACGAAAATGCAGAAAACAAGCCATGAAAATAATAAAACCTAGAAAATGGGAAAAATTACGGGTTCTCACACTCTCTCCCCCTTAAAAAAATTTCGTTCTCGAAATTTTACCTTCAGATGGCTCAGGAGCTTGTTGGTTGTCTAAAGCATATACCCTTGCCGGTACTTTTGTTCGGTTCCCCCTTTCATTCGCTTGTTTTGATGTAGTGCCCTCGAGTCGCTGAGTACCACTTTCACGTGACTGTCTCCGTGGACAGTTACTAACTTGATGATCACTACTTCCGTAAATCAAACACTTCCACCCCTTCCGCCAACAATCGTTCTCAGTGTGATTGGCCTTTCCGCAATAGTCACAAGTCAAGTGGGAAGCCATCTTTTTGCTTTCTGGAGAAGTCTCCCCCTGTCCGGTTTGGCTTCCTTTGATAAATCTTTCATCTACCGCCCCCAATGTCCATGGCGGCCGGAATAACTGGTTCACTTTCTGTACTTTAGAGGGTGCTACTGATTCGCTAAGTTCCTCACTCACGCTACCCACTGCACCACTTTTTCGTATTTGGGAAGCCTTCACCTGCGCCTTTGCATTCTCGATTCGTTGAGCCTTCTCAAGGGCCTCCGTAAATGTGTTCACTTGCGCCGCCGCCAACGCCTCCTGGATGTCCAAGTTCAATCCCTGTATGAACCGCCTTACTCTTCTCGGTTCCGTGGCTACTAATTCGGAAGCGAACTTGGATAGTTTGGTAAATTTGGTTTCGTATTCAGCCACACTTAAGGCCCCCTGGCGTAGTCCAATAAATTCGTCCTCCCTCTTTTCTCGGACTAATGGTGGGAGGTACTTTTCATTAAATTCCCTTATGAAGTTCGCCCACGACCAAAGAGTCTGCTCTCTTTCCCACTTTGCTCTAATTACGTTCCACCATCATCGGGCCGGTCCTTCAAATTGAAACACTGCAAAGTTCACTTGTCTCTGTTCAGTGTAGTTCAAAACTGTGAATATATTCACCATGGCCTCTAACCACTGTTCAGCGATGTCCGGATCAGGCCCTCCAGCGAATTTTGGAGGTGCAAACTTTTGAAACCTCTCAAGGGCCCGATCTTCTCCTATTTCAGGGTTTTGGGGTTGATGCACGGGCATTTGACCTTGTTGGTCCACCAACCGTGCTAGAATATTGGTCATTTGTTGAATGGCCGTCGCCACCTGGTCTCCGGCTTCAACCCTTGGTCCTGGTACAGGCTCCGCCGATGTTTCCCTTTCTGCCCTTGGTTCCTGGGATCGCTTAACACCACGGCCACTACCACGTCCGCGACCACGTCTTCCCTCCATATATATGTTTTTTTCCCTCTCTTTGTTTCCCCCCCCCTAAAAAGGTAATTCAGTGAATAAATACAGTAAAGTGACAAAAGTAATCGAATTCTAGCACACCAATTACACCAAAGACATATACACATATACACACCATGTATCAAGATGGTAGACAATCGAATACACCAATACATGTCAAATTAGACAAATAATCATATGCACAATACTCAAGCCAATGTCATGTCGTAGCGGCATCAAAGCAAATCAAGAGTAAAGGCGATATCGTCCCATACCCAATTAAAATAACCCCGTCCGATCTCTCACGTCACTTACTATCCAAACTAGATTCTAACCTCTTATACTCATTCCAGCCGAACAAAGCCTATTCATGTTCCCAAAATGCAATTCTCACATCCTGAACACTGCCTCAACTCTAGAGTACTCGGGCACAAGAATCCGAAATAAGACAATTCACATCTCGAGCTGGCCAGTCCCAAGAGTAAACTATCTACACTCGAAATTCCTACCAGACGTACCTATCTATGGCCCTTAGGTACCACAAGAGAGATTTAAGGCCTATAACATTCACAATTCAAAGCTTATGCTCAAACGAGCACTTAGTCTGTCATGCCTATTCACCACTCAGTCCAGGCTCACTCCGCGCAGAGACCACGCGAAGCTGGCTCTGATACCAACTGTGACAGCCCCACCTCCCCCTAAGGCGAACCAAAGGGTTCGACGGACCGCCTACCCAGCTCTCGCCGGGACTCAGTCGATCACTTCCATCCTCGAGCAAAAACCAGATCCAGCCCATACGAAAAATATAGCAATGATCCAAAAACTTAAACGAAACTTATATACATTACGATCTCAAAAGAAGTACAACCGTCGAATATACAAAGGTTCCAAATCCACCATACAACCAGCCCGTGCCAAGCACTAAGGCGAGAACCATTACAAGAAAAAAATCAAAAGCTAGACCAGCTAGTCTATACAGAGCTCTCGTCCTTGCTCGCCTTCCCCTGTTAAGGAAAACAAAACTAAAGGGATGAGCTAAAAGCTCAGTGAGGTTCCGAACAGGTAAGTAAACAACAACGCCAATACATAAACCATCAATAATCAATAATTCAAGAAACATTTAGCATGGAAAACAATAAGAACACATACATTAAAAGGATACGGGCTCACAAGGAGCCAAATATTCCCGCGCTCGCTCGTTCTCCTGACATTTCCTCCTTCCTTCAATCTTTTGAAAATGCATTTTTTTTCTTTTTGTAAATAAAACCCGCGCTCGTTTAGTCATTCATTTCATTCACCCCCTTCTCAGCCATTGGCCGGGCTCCACCAGACTTCAAGGTAATACTCGAGTATACCAAAACGTTTACCCAGGTCACCTAATCGCCCGACCGAGTCCGCTTCTGGCTCGAGTCTATCGGTAACAAGGGGCAATGGCCAGTTCAGCCAAAAAGGCTTACATTCATGCACAAGTAACATTTCAATCATTGAAAACTTCACAATCATTTAGGCTGAGTGCGATAAAGTACACACTCGCCTAGAAAACGCGTTTTGATAATCATTAAAAGCACTTAACACGTTATCAAACAATAACACAAGTCATGAAGTCAAGAAGTCATGAAGTCAAGAAAAATCATGAAGTCAAGAAAAATATAGCAAACAAGGAACAATCACCTAACTATGCAAAATAACGTGCAAAATATCCTTCTGGATTGAACCCTTAATCACCAAGAAAACCTAAAATTCAACGAGAAAGAATATAGCACAGCCAATTAGGTGAAATCGAAGAAACCCAATAAATGATGAGTAAAACGCATAAAAATGACTTTAAAGCGAAACGGGGCATTTGTACTGATGGACGGAAATATCTAGGGTTTCATAAACCAAACGCAAAGCTAAACTAAAAGGGTTATAAAATTTTGCGGCAAAAAGTACTTGGACCAAAACTAGCCTTCAAGTAAAAATTTCGACAGCAAATCCCTTGTGTTTACCTATTTTCCAGCCATTAATGGCTTCATTATTTCCTCAAATCAGTCCCAACATCTCACACAAAATAATCTCATTTCCAAAAGCCGTTCACTAGGCTTAAAGTCATTCAAGTACACAATTTAGCTAGGAAAATGACTAGATTCCAATAAACACAATAAGACTCGAGTACAAGTCATAAACCAATTCTACATACTACCAAAACAGGGTTCCCTAAGCATACACAAACAATAGAGAAAACCAGAAAAATCCGGAAATGATTTAGCTTTAACCCTGAAAAAAACAGTTTTTGACCTCATTTTGCGGTAATGGCACCAAAGGTACTATGATTATCGGATGAAGGTGTAAGATACACCGTTCCGAAGCTAAAAGACAGGGCTACAACATTACAGAAGGTCACTCAACCCAGTTTTGAGTGCAACCAGGTAAAAAATGCAAGATACTACACCAAAACCGTAAAACAGATTCACAGAACGCATTCTAGCGGAAACATCATAAAGCAGGATACCTAAGTCCAAATCCAGAAATTCCAAAACCAACTGAAAGCTAAGAAACAGGGTTAAATTTCATCAGAAAACCTCAACAACCAATTCGGAAGCAATTCCAGCCAAAACAACCAATTACAGGCGCAATTCTTACATTCGGGTAAAACCAGGACAGCAAGGGTAATTTTGACGTTTTTCATTCTACGCTACTCCGATTGACCTGAAATTTTGTAGGAACCTCTAAAATGTCATTCCCTACAACTTTCATGTTTTAGTCCAAGGCCAATTCGGCCTCTAACTAGGAGCTATAAATTCGGGCAGAATGTTATTCATAAAAACCCTAACTTGTCAATTTTTCTTCCAAACAGAAATTGGTTGTAATTACTCACTTTTTCCACCTCCTAGAGTCATTATATACCATTTCCAAGCATCATAGATAGCCACACAATCATGTTCATATTAAAACAGAAAAATCCCCAAAAATAATAAAACTTCATCACTTCAACCACAAATCAAGAAATAATCCATAAACTTGCATCTCATACTACCACTAATCATGATTTAAGCATCAATTAAGGAAGGAGAGTGGTTCTTCACAACTCACCTTAGAAACAAGAGAGAGAGAGCAATAGGTCCTCTTAGCTTTCCAAATAACTCCACAAATCAACTCACTAACACTAATTGAAGAGGTTTTATGGAGAAATTGCAAGTTTCAATGGTTGGTTGGATGGATTTGAGCTAAATGGAAGCAAACCTTGAAGAGTTTCTTTCTTTCTTTTGGAGAGAGAGAGCCGGCCACTTGAAGAGAAGAAAATGGGAATTTTTGGTTAATTTTGTGACTTATTTGGTCAATGGTAAGAAAAGGAATAGTAGTCTTACTAGTCACTCCAATCAAATGGTGACACTTGTCAGCTCATTTAATGCTTGCCTAACTTTTGTCTCTCTTATACCAATCCACTTAGCATCCTCTACTTATCTCTTAACACCCGATAAATTAATTCCAGTATCCAAAACTTAACCTAGTTGACCGAATTTTTCCGAACTTTTCGCACTAGTGGGTCCCACGTCCGGTATACGCTCTTAATTTCTCAAAAACTATCCGATACTAGAAAAATCATCTAAAAATTATATCTGCTCCTTCACAATATCTAGAATTTTTTCTAATCACGAAAATGCAGAAAACAAGCCATGAAAATAATAAAACCTAGAAAATGGGAAAAATTACGGGTTCTCACACTCTCTCCCCCTTAAAAAAATTTCGTTCTCGAAATTTTACCTTCAGATGGCTCAGGAGCTTGTTGGTTGTCTAAAGCATATACCCTTGCCGGTACTTTTGTTCGGTTCCCCCTTTCATTCGCTTGTTTTGATGTAGTGCCCTCGAGTCGCTGAGTACCACTTTCACGTGACTGTCTCCGTGGACAGTTACTAACTTGATGATCACTACTTCCGTAAATCAAACACTTCCACCCCTTCCGCCAACAATCGTTCTCAGTGTGATTGGCCTTTCCGCAATAGTCACAAGTCAAGTGGGAAGCCATCTTTTTGCTTTCTGGAGAAGTCTCCCCCTGTCCGGTTTGGCTTCCTTTGATAAATCTTTCATCTACCGCCCCCAATGTCCATGGCGGCCGGAATAACTGGTTCACTTTCTGTACTTTAGAGGGTGCTACTGATTCGCTAAGTTCCTCACTCACGCTACCCACTGCACCACTTTTTCGTATTTGGGAAGCCTTCACCTGCGCCTTTGCATTCTCGATTCGTTGAGCCTTCTCAAGGGCCTCCGTAAATGTGTTCACTTGCGCCGCCGCCAACGCCTCCTGGATGTCCAAGTTCAATCCCTGTATGAACCGCCTTACTCTTCTCGGTTCCGTGGCTACTAATTCGGAAGCGAACTTGGATAGTTTGGTAAATTTGGTTTCGTATTCAGCCACACTTAAGGCCCCCTGGCGTAGTCCAATAAATTCGTCCTCCCTCTTTTCTTGGACTAATGGTGGGAGGTACTTTTCATTAAATGTCCTTACAAAATTCGCCCACGTCCATACAGTCCGTTCTCTTTCCCACTTTGCTCTAATTACGTTCCACCATGCCCGGGCCGGTCCTTCAAATTGAAACACTGCAAAGTTCACTTGTCTCTGTTCGGTGTAGTTCAAAGCTGTGAATATATTCACCATGGCCTCTAACCACTGTTCAGCGATGTCCGGATCAGGCCCTCCAGCGAATTTCGGAGGTGCAAACTTTTGAAACCTCTCAAGGACCCGATCTTCTCCTATTTCAGGGTTTTGGGGTTGATGCACTGGCATTTGACCTTGTTGGTCCACCAACCGTGCTAGAATATTGGTCATTTGTTGAATGGCCGTCGCCACCTGATCTCCAGCTTCAACCCTTGGTCCTGGTACAGGCTCCGCCGAGGTTTCCCTTTCTGCCCTTGGTTCCTGGGCTCGCCTAACACCACGGCCACTACCACGTCCGCGACTACGTCTTCCCTCCATATATATGTTTTTTTTTTCCTTATCTTTTTTTCCCCCAAAAAGGTAATTCAGTGAATAAATACAATAAAGTGACAAAAGTAATCGAATTCTAGCACACCAGTTACACCAAAGACGTATACACATATACACACCATGTATCCAGAAGGCAGACAATCAAATACACCAATACATGTCAAATTAGACAGATAATCCTGTGCACAATACTCAAGCCAATGTCATGTCATAGCGGCATCAAAGCAAGTCAAGAGTAAAGGCGATATCGTCCCATACCCAATGAAAATAACCCCGTCCGATCTCTCACGTCACTGATCAACCAACCTAGTTGTCCCTTGACCTCTTGTCTTATTCTAGCCAAACAAAACCTGTTCATGTTCCCAACGTGCAAATCCCACATACTTAACACCGCCGCAACTCTGGAGTACTCGGGCACAAGAATCCGAAATAAGACAATTCACCTCTCGAGTTGGCCGGTCCCAAGAGTAAACCATCTACAATCGAAATTCCTACCAGACGTACCTATCTATGATTCTCAGATATCATGAGAGAGATTTACGGCCTATAACATTCACAATTCAGAGCTTAGGCTCAAACGAGCACTTAGTCCTTCATACCTATTCACTACTTAGTCCAGGCTCACTCCGCGCAGAGACCACGCGAAGCAGGCTCTGATACCAACTGTGACAGCCCCACCTCTCCCTAAGGCGAACCAAAGGGTTCGGCGGACCGCCTGCCCAGCTCTCGCCGGGACTCAGTCGATCACTTCCATCCTCGAGCAAAAACCAGATCCAGCCCATACGAAAAATATAGCAATGATCCAAAAACTTAAACGAAACTTATATACATTACGATCTCAAAAAGCACAACCATTGAATATACAAAGGTTCCAAATCCACCATACAACCAGCCTGTGCCAAGCACTAGGGCGAGAACCATTACAAGAAAAATCAAAAGCTAGACCAGCTAGTCTATACAGAGCTCTCGTCCTTGCTCGCCTTCCCCTGTTAAGGAAAACAAAACTAAAGGGATGAGCTAAAAGCTCGGTGAGGTTCCGAACAGGTAATTAAACAACAACGCCGATACATAAACCATCAATAATCAATAATTTAAGAAACATTTAGCATGGAAAACAATAAGAACACATACATTAAAAGGATACGGGCTCACAAGGAGCCAAATATTCCCGCGCTCGCTCGTTCTCCTGACATTTCCTCCTTCCTTCAATCTTTTGAAAATGTATTTTTTTTTCTTTTTGTAAATAAAATCCGCGCTCGTTTAGTCATTCATTTCATTCACCTCCTTCCCAGCCATTGGCCGGGCTCCATCAGACTTCAAGGTAATACTCGAGTATACCAAAACGTTCACCCAGGTCACCTAATCGCCCGACCGAGTCCGCTTCTGGCTCGAGTCGATCGGTAACAAGGGGCAATGGCCAGTTCAGCCAAAAAGGCTTACATTCATGCACAAGTAACATTTCAATCATTGAAAATTTCACAATCATTTAGGCTGAGTGCGATAAAGTACACACTCGCCTAGAAAACTCGTTTTGATAATCATTAAAAGCACTTAACACGTTATCAAATAATAACACAAGTCATGAAGTCAAGAAGTCATGAAGTCAAGAAAAATATAGTAAACAAGGAACACTCACCTAACTATGCAAACTAACGTGCAAAATATCCTTCTGGATAGAATCCTTAATCACCAAGAAAACCTAAAATTCAACGAGAAAGAATATAGCACAGCCAATTAGGTGAAATCGAAGAAACCTAATAAATGATGAGTAAAACGCATAAAAATGACTTTAAAGTGAAACGGGGCATTTGGACTGATGGACGGAAATATCTAGGGTTTCATAAACCAAACGCAAAGCTAAACTAAAAGGGTTATAAAATTTTGCGGCAAAAAGTACTTGGGTCCAAAACAGGAGTAGCTAATATAGCAACATCCAAATTTAATAGGCTACATGATTATGGTGGAAGAAAGTTGTAAGTAAATGAAAAAAATATGAACAGATGGGGGTAACGGCCAAGAAAACAAACTTCTCTACTAATTGGCATTAATTGTGTCTTAATATCTATATATCATAAGTTTGCAGATAACTGATGAGAAATGCTTTAGGAAATTAAGAGACTTGGATGTTAATACAATTAAATGATTAGAAGGGCTTTTATGTTATTTCACTAAAACACAAGCTGAATTTAGTTATACCCAATGTTCAATCGTATATCTGTCACCCCTAGCTTTAAATGTCTAAAAGGACATCTAAGTAATTACAACAAAACTAAATTAGCTATAATGACTTGTATTCAATACTCCAATTGCACTTCAAATTCTTACATTCCCAAAATAACCCTACCCTTACGGTTGAAATCCAAAGAATATCTTTACCCTAAACTCATTCTTATATAGTATAAGGATATATATATATATATAAGGATATAAGGATATAAAGGGAGAGATAGGAGTTTGGGATAAATATTTTTCTATCACTTTATATACTTTCAACTTTATCCTTACAAGAAAATCAGTTATTACTTTACAACTTAAACACAAATTGCTAAAATAACTATCTATATAACTATTTCTAATCATAACTAGTTTAAATGCATATTGATAAAATGACTGTCTCTAAATATTGTAACTACCAGAGTAACCATCACATGATGGAAAAAAAAAAAAAAAGGTTAAAATACCCCATTTTACTTCAGTAATGAAAATTTTATGTAAAATTAATTTGCAAAAGGGCAAAAAAAAAGAAGTTTGTCTGAAATGCACCGTTAGCACTAGCACTAGTAGTTGAGCGCCACTTGGTTGGTTGCCATCCCATTGCAAACTGGAAAATGATCTCATCTTATTGGTAGTCATTTGTGACTTTCCACCAAAGCGCAAAATAGTACTCACCAAGTGTGGGACGAGGGAGGAGAGGAGAGGAGAGGGAGATGCTTCTGGACAACGAAAAGTGGTAGTGATGATACGGTTAAATGAATCCCGTGCAAAAGCGGTTAGTGTGAATTTGGTTCTCCATCCCTTTCCGCAACTTCAAGTTACACTCCTCCCTCAAGCCCCACAATATATGCTTCCTTATCTTGAGAGGTTTGATATTCTTTCGGGGAAAATCCTGGTCCAGACTCCAAGTAAATAATACCAATGTTAAAAATGCAAAGCAGCAGTAGTAGTAGAAGTTTGGACTTTGGAGAGAAAGAGATCCTGAACATCATCGGATGTTGAGGCCAGGTACCAGAAACCATGGCCACCTTTTCACCCAATTTAACTGCTTCTTTCCCTCGCCATTTCGCCGACAACAAGGTACCCCCCCTTCATTTGTTTTTCCGGGTTTTTTCCCCACCCCCCCATTTTTGTCATTTCCCCCATGTGTTTATCGTTCATACATATTTGTTTCTGAAAGGCGGAAATGAAAAATATTCAACTTTTCCTCATTATTAGGATATTTATATTGTCAGGATGATGGTATTTGTAATTACTGTTTGGTTTTACGAGAGTTTATTGGCATAAGATTGTCCTTGGTCAGGGTTCCACTTAAAGAATCATAATCTGAAATTGGCTCCTCAAGTTTAATATTTTTTCCCCGTCTTTTGATAGCGAAGGCGAGGGCTCTATTTTGACGTCAAGAACTTGTATATTTGAGGTCGGATGGAAACTTGATGGATTAAGGGATTGGGGGAGTGTTATTATACTCGGGGTTTTCAGTGGATGCTTGAAAGTTGGAAGCTTTCTTTTTTACTGAATATTTGGAGTTCTAAAGCTGGTTTGCGACTTCTTTCTTGAGTTGAACTTGTTTAGTTTAGTAGGATGTATTTACACTCTCAGCTGAAGGAACGCCTAAGTAGCCAAGGAAATTAGTTTGCGGATCAGCTTATGCTTCGCATTGGTCAAATTTTTTTAGAGAGCATTAAGGATAGGAGTGTCTTCAGTAACCTGTAATAGAATCCGGGGATAAGCCTTGGATTGAGAGAGTCACCAGCAGAGGTCAACACTGGACATTTTAGAGGGATTGATGGGACAAGCCTTCAGAGTTTCCTAGAGAAACTGTTGGTGATGTGTTTTTAACGCTGGCATATCAGCATCAGTTATAACTAATGGTTGAAAAAGTTGGAGAGGATTCCTGCTACTCCTTGTTGACAAAGAAAAGGACAATAGATTTGAGCCACTTTTTTAGTATGTGGTCATAGATGGAATGATTCTTGCTGCTCGTTGACTGATGGAGTAGAAATAGCTGGCATTGTTTCAAAATGTCTTCTTGTTTCTTCCATTCTGAAATCGGACCATCAGTTTCTTTCCTTTTATCGATAGCTAAACATAGGTGCCTTCTATCTTTTGATTGCCTGTTGGATATTGATTTTTTCATACTTATTTTCTTCACAGAGATTGTCAAATTAGTCTTGATTTATGCTCTTTAATCTGTTTTGTGTTTACTTTCTTGTCTAACACTATGATCAGTTCTGTTCTAAGAGTTTGCTTTGAAGGCAATTTACCATTTTATGATGTCACATCCAGCAATTGGGAGACATAATGATTAAGCTCTTTTTCTTTATTGTCTTTGAATTGTGCTTTATCTTATTTTTGATGTGTTTGGATGTTCTATGCAGATATGCTGTCTTAGGCCAGAAGGGAAACAGACGAGAATGAGTTTTCTGGAGGCAAGCAACAGAAAAGGCCAAGTTTTATGGGTTGTCAGGTCAGTCTTGGATAACCAGAAGCCAAGCATCCATGGAAATGGAGCAACTGAGTCCACAAGGATTCTTTTGGAAAGACTGTTTGCGCAGACCCAGAAACTGGAAGAACAAATTGGTAGAGATCCTCATCTTCCTGAGATTGCTGAACTGGGCTTAAGCCTTGGAAAGCTGGAGTCTGATATGCAAGCTGCCCTTGCAGCGTTACAGAAGAAGGAAGAAGATCTACGGGATGCAGAGAAGAATGTTTTCTTGGAGTTAAATGAAGTAAACCGTGCAAAGGAGGAGTTGGAGCGGCGAGAGGAAGAAATAGCAGCTGCTAGTTCTAGGAAGGAAAGACTAGAAGAGGAGCTGAGGCAGGCTAATCTTGTCTTAGCTTCCCAAGCAATGGTCATTGAGGATCTTAAGCTTTGTCTTAGGGAGAGGGATCGGCAAATTTTCTCTGCTCAGTCTGCTCTCTCTTTGAAAGAAGATGAAATAAGTAAAATGAGCAATGATTTGATCAGAAAGAGTGAGGAAGTTGCCGATGCTGAATCAGAATTTAGATCAAAGGCGCAGCTTCTGAATGAAGCAAATGAAGTTGTGAGAAGACAAGAGGTTGAACTTCTAGAGCTCCGAAGATCAATTCAAGCGAAAGAAGAGGAACTAGAGTTCATAATGACTTTGCAGCAAACTGAACAGGAAAAACTAAGAGTCATGGGGGACAGTCTAAATAAACAGACTACAGATTGGCTTGTCGCACAGGAAGAATTGAAGAAGCTAGAGAAGGAGCTTTCTAAGCATAGTGGGGAAGCAAATGAAACTCTGGAGGACTTTAGGAGAGTTAGGAAGCTACTTACTGATGTGAGGTCTGAATTAGTTATGTCTCAGGAAGCTTTTGCTTTGTCTAGACAAAGAATAGAAGAACAGGAACAGCTTTTACAAGAGAAGCTTGTCGAAGTTGATGCACAAAGGAAAAGTGTGTTATCTTACATGACGCGTTTGAAGGATGCCACAGTAGAAGTGGAAAGTGAGAGAGTAAAACTGAGAGTTACTGAGGCTCGAAACAAGGAGCTTGAAAGAGAATTAGCCATGGAGAAAGAGCTCGTCACAGAGTTACAGAAGGAACTAAATAAGGAGAGATCTTCTCTAGAACAGGCGCTTATGGACATGGCATCTCTTAAAGAGGAACTAGACTGTAGAAACATTGAATTCGTAGAAACAGAGAATCTTCTTCGTATCAAGGAGTCAGAATTAGTCAATGCTAGATTAGAGATCCAACATTTAGAATCGGAGCTGACTTCTCTCCAGACCTTGCTGGAAGGAAAAGATTCAGAGCTCGTAAGTGCACAGAAGATGTTTGCAGTAGTAAATCAAGAGATAGCTGAGCTGAAAATGCTGATGAAAAATAGAGATGACCAACTTATGGAGGCTACAAGTGCGCTGAAGGAGAAAGAGGATAATGTTCAGACAATACAACATGAATTAGATAGTACCAAGCAGAAATTTTCTGAAGCTGAATCAGTTTTGGCAAAGATTGTTCAGCTCACTAATGACCTTGGAGATGAACAGTGTGGCAGATTGCTTAAGGAGACTGATCGCAAGCTATCATCTCATCTGTTTGATCAATCGGGTGCTAACTTTGACTGGAAAAAAAAGCAGCTTGAAACTGAACTGAAACTGACCAGAGAAAGCCTGAAAGCGAAAGAAATGGAAGTTCTTGCTGCACAGAGGGTTCTAGCAATTAAAGACGAAGAGCTCAAACTGGTTTTGAGTAAATTGGACAACAAAAACATGGAACTAATGCAAATGAAGGAAGAGATGAATCGAGATGGTGCTGAACTGAGGCAACTGTATGCTTTGGCACAAGAAAGAATTGGTGAAAAGAGTATTGGAGACCTGGCAATTGAGAAACTCCAACTGGAGGCAGCTCAGCTGGAAGTTGAAGCTGCAACTAGTGCGCTCCAGAAACTCAGTGAGATGAGCAGAGAACTTCTGAATAAGGCTAGTCTGAGCATTGATGCTGATTTTGATATCAGTATCATGCCTCATAGTAGCTCCTCTGACAACAGGGATAACATTGATGAAAGTGGGTGTCTTGCTAAAGTTAAAACTGAAGTTGCAAACCTTTCAGCTTTGACTGAGCAGCTTCTTAAAGAGGCTGGTGTTAAATAAGGCTAGTCTGAGCACTGTTACTGATTTTGATATCAGTATCGTGCCTCATAGTAGCTCTTCTGACAACAGGATAACATTGACAAAAGTGGTTGTCTTGGTAAAGTTAAAACTGAGGTGGGAAACCTTTCAACCTTGACTGAGCGGCTTCTTAAAGAGGCTGGTGTAGTAGGTGAGTAAAATAGCAAAGGTAGCTTGTGCGTTTGGTGACCAACATCTATGTAGATATCTAACAATTGCTTGGTATACTTTCTTATAGGTTGAGAGTATACTTTCGTAGATTTTTGACAGGGAAATTCATATTTGGCTTGTATGGTGTGATGATGGCATTCAATTTTCTCCTGTTATTTATGGCTAAGGATTCTGTAACAGTCATTGATGTCTTAATTGTTCTTATTTATCTGATGAAGTATGATATCTTCTCAGTTATAAACTTGGTGATAGCAAAGGATTTTGTAGAGTGAATGCAGTCCTTTTGTGGGTCTTGAGTTGTACATTATGCCCATGAACACAACTTGTGTTGCAATACGTTATCCTATCAGCTTGATGGATTTCCTGGAGAAACAATCCATAAATTGTACAATAAAACACCCCAGCTAAGCTGGCCATTAATGATCTCTGTTGCTTTACATTAAATCCAAAATGCTTATCACGACTAGTGCAGATCCAGTTATCAGTTTCTAAACTTTGCAATTGACAGGTTACAGATAAGCACTCTTGAAATTGATATTACCCTTGCGCATTTGAGAATAAAAATTTCTTTGGTTCTGGCGTTACTGGGCAGATTAAATCTGCAGCAATCCGAGAAAGATAACACCAGAAACAATCGGTGTTCCAGGCTGACGATCAGTGTTTAAACTGTCTTGCTATTGACACTGATAAGCAGACACTTGCTTAACTCGTCTGAGCATCAAGCAACCATACTAGCAGTCAGATGCTATGGTATTGAGTTCACAACACAGAAAGGCAAGGATCATACCATACAATACCGCAGCAAGTATCAATCAGTTTTATATGTAGATCACAACATGCAGACCTATAAGAAGGATATAGAATGGGTAGAAAAGCTCTGTTCTGTTCACTATGTTACGAGGTAGCAAAATTAACCGGGATTTCACAAGGAAAAGAGACTTGGGACGCTATAAAAGGAATAAAGGACCAAAAGCTGTGTATTACAAAGGAACCTCGGTGAATTTCTGCAGTTTCAAGCACAATGAAATACCATAAACAACCAGAAGGCGTTAGCTAATATGGACAAGAACTAACAAGAAAAAAAGGCAGCAATAGTTCCAACCACCAAACATATATTTACAACAATCATGTATACAGGATTTGTTTTTGCAAATATAAGCAAGGTTGTGCTTTGAATTCCCTAAGCAAAGGTTACAAATCTGTGGAGCCTTTTCTGGAAAGGGCAAGACTTGCTTGGGCAAGCTGACTAAAGCATGAGAACTACCAAGATGTAGGTGCACTGACACCTTCTCTGAAGATGATGTTTGCCACTTGGGGTGGAAGCCAGCCCGTGTTGCCAGCAGTGTGGCCTTCCAAAGATTGAGCTTCACCTGGTATGACATTAGTCCGTCCCTTCCTTATCTTTGACCTGCTAATCTTTTTGCCAACAAAAAGGCCCAGCTTCATAGCAGTAAATAGACCCAAAGCAATCAGAAGTGGCCGGACTGCCCAGTGAAAATCCTCAACGTGCTGATACTTTTTCACCACTCCAGGAGAAGTGCTAAAAGAAACACTTTGAACTTCAGCTGGATCAGCTAAAAAGCTGCTATTTTCTTCACCAAATGTCAACCTACCAGGAAACCTAACAACAAGGCACCCATTTGGTAAGACTTGACAAATTCTCCCAGTTGCCCACTCACCACCTCTTTTTCGGGGCCATTCAAATCGAGGATTAAATGTATCAGACTTCAGCCTAACAAATTGCCCAACACAGTAAGCTTCTGCCATCTGGAGCTCTGAATATCTTCCCTTCCAAAGTGTCTCCATTCCTATAAATCCAGCAGCTACACTCCCATCACGGTTGATTAGATGAAGGATACCTACTGGCGAATGTTTCTTTCCTTCAGCCTTCAATCGCACCCAATCTCCAGCAGCAAATCCATAACTTACACGTTCCAGTGTAGATCCATTAACCCTTAAGGGGTCATGAATGCCATGTACCCTAACTAAAACATATCCATTTTGGTCACTGTTGAGGTCCAAACCTACTACAGTACCCTCGGGCACCTCCATATTTTCAGGTTTGCATGAGTCTGGTGGTTTTCTTGATCGAACCATGTCACCCACTTGCAGGCAATCCTTCGAGAGAAACCACTCGCTGTAGCCAGTAGAACTTGATTTCTCTGTAATCTTTCTACCCCCAGGATCAATCCAATTTCCATCTTGGAAAACTGCATTCTGTGAGCTGTAAATGGGGAAGCAAAATTGAACAAGCAAATATAAGGACCATTTTCTTCTGAAGTACACCCAGAGGATATTTGTGGGAAACAGTCATAAGCACATAATCAACACAAGAAGTCATACTATTAAACAGTTATGATCTCCTATAACAAAGAGAAATTTTAATTAGCAAAAGGATGCATTTTTTAAGGCAAGTAATCAGCAGTCTAATACTTGATATTCAACCAGAATTAAAAGTGACGCTCACAGCAATAACATGCATGGCAAATAATAGTCTGAGAGCAATGTCAATCTGCCACAAAGTCCAGGAAAAGCATCTGATCTAGTCAATACAGACCTACTGATAGGAAATACTAAGACCTGAAAAGTTGTCCTGAAGACAATCGCACCTGCATTCAGAATGTCTCACTTTCAAGTCCAGAATGACTTCCAATACATCAATGAAAAGTTTACTCAAGTCCTCCATTGCCAGGAAAACTGATGACCAATATTAGGAATTTTAATAATTCTTTAATTCTCTGTATTCGGCTTCCAAAACTAGATTAATTTATACTATGGATCATATGCATGCCTTATAAAACATGAACCTCCAGGATTAAGCATTCATTTTGGTAGTTAAATCCCTTAGTTTAAGCATTTATTCCAAAGCCCAGGAGGTGAATGCTTGAGTTGTTTTTTTTTCCTGAAGTTCAGAAAGCATATTATGAGAAAAAGATTAGATGCACTTTTATTCACTGAACCTTGTATTCCTCTGTTTTAAGAAGAAGTTGAACACGACAAGACAAAAGTGGACCTAAATCATAATACAATTGAAAAAGTATAATATCCTCATAGACAGAGCCATTTGAGGGGTATTAGTACGTAATATAATATATTTTTAAGATTCTTGAAGGTACAAAAGTTTTAATTATAAAGATAATTTTGGGAAAACTAGGAGAAAACCTAATTTTCTAAAACTTGGGGTGGCAGTGGCCAGGTTTAGTCTATGGATATCGTAAACTCACATTCATTTATGATGCGTGAATCAGACTGGCAATTACTATAGAATTCTACTTTCTTCAATTAAATTTAGACATATGAACAAAAATGTAAAGATACAACAGAATAAGAAGAGACAATATACAAAGTCTGAAATCCAAGGCCTGCAATACGACAAAAGCCCTGAACTTTTCAATTTTCATATGACTCTTAACTGCATATAAGTACTTAGAGAATCTCCCGTCAAAGGGCATTTAAAGGAAAAAAAGGAAGAGAAAAAAAGTATCATTTTCAAATTAATGTATAAACTAAACCAGCTGTCCAGCCACAGAAGCCCTGCAAAAAGACATCCTTTGATCGACAAATCCATGTCATCCATGAAATTGCTCTTTTGCCCCAAATGCTTGTAGGGCTAATATAGTTCAGGGGATTAAGCAAGACTGGTTTAGAAATTGCTTCTTATCCTGTGTTTGGTGATAACCCTAGTATCTCAATTAAAGCTTCTATGCCACATATGTAGGATAAAACAATCCCCCAGGAAATAATTTTCACGGGAACATATGGAATCCAGTTTTTTGTTTCTAATTTTTCAATGAGACGAGACTGTAGGAGTGGCTTTATGTACCTTGTACCATTATGCTAAAATTTACTCAGAAAATGTTGCATCAGAAGAAGTTTGTTTGAGGTAAAACATTTGGTCAGATCCATCCGAAAGTTGGTTTGCAAGGACCAATATCTTTTGGTATTATCCTTTTTTTGTCTGAGATAGAACATAAGCAAGCCTTACCACCATGTATAAAAGTACAGATCAGGCCACCTAAGTTTCACACTTTCTCTGATAATATTACAGCTTTCAGATGATGTCTGCTCCTCATTTACATAGTTAATCAATTAAACATCACTCCCAATCTGCCTATATGTAGCCCATGCAATTTCTGCTGATCACTTGGTTTTGGCAGTCTTCAAATGCATTACAATTAAACATGCCTCGAGAAACAGATTCTTGTGCTACATTTTGAACACATGAGAGATTGCTTCCCATAAAAATAAATAGGAGAAATACCTTTTCAATGCATTCAGTATGTCTTCCATTAGAGGACGACTCCTCAAATCATACTCAAAACAACCACTAATGATATTCTGAACAGCAGGAGGAAGACCAGCAGGAATATGTGGTTTTTCTTGCCTTCTCACAACAGACCTGTAAATTTCATCAACTGATTTACCACTCCAAGGTTGCACACCAGTCAACATCTCCACGATGCTGCATGCAAATCCCCATGAGTCAGTCTCAAATGATATTGGACCTCTAACTTCTGGCTGCCACTGCTCAGGTGCCATGTAGTTTGGAGTACCAAGTCTTCGAGTCATCTCCAAACTCAGCAATGGAATTCCAAGCAGTACATAAGGAATTCCAACATCGCCTAGTATAGCATGGTTATTTTCGTTCAGTAGAAAATTGAAAGGTTTAAGGTTGAGAATTAGGATCTCTTTTGAATGCAGCTCCATTAATCCATGTGCCAGATCAGTTCCATACCTGTGCAATAACAACAAAAACACATGACAATTTCTATTTGACAGGTTATCAGTTATCAAAGGGAAAGAAGCCCATAACAGCTGACTTTTGCACATAATACCAAGTATATGTCACCTTAAAACATCATGCAGTGAGAGCTTTCCACCCTTACGGCGGGACATCTTATCACCAATCGAGCCTTCATAGAACTTCATAACAATGCATAACTGGAAGAACACGTGTAGATTATCAGTAAATTCAGAAAAACTTCTGGCCACTAACTCTAAACTGGAACATCAATATTACCTTTCCACTTATCATGGAGAGACCTTGCATCCTACAAACAGATTCTAATTCTTGACACTTGGAGAACAAATCATCCAACCTACGCAATACAACATTAATGGCATCTTCTTTTATAGGATGCAGCATCTTAACAGCAACCTCATGATACTCTTCATATTCTTCAGTTGCTTGATGTCGAGTTGCTAACCAAACGTCACCAAAGGGACCCCTTCCAATTCTATGTCGAAGCTTAATCTTTGAAGGATCAATCCATGGGCTAATCTGATTGGATGATGCAACGACAGTTGTGAGTTGATCAGAATCATCTCCAACAAGCTCAAAGTCAAAGGATGATGTCACTTGACTAGCAGCAATCTTTCCAGCCATCCCCTATAACCAACAAATATATATATATATATCTCTTTCAGCTGATATTGAACCCAAAATTCTGGTTCTTTTCCTCCTCATGTACAAAACAAAAGTAAGATCCATATGAGGTAAGAGAAACGAGTAAAAATGAGATAAAAGAAAAGCAAAAATATCCAAAAACTCCTTAACTGTATTCACTATTCAGACAGAGTGACAGACCCACTAACAGGGGTTTGTTTCATTCATTCTAAATGCAGGTAAGGCTTCATACCAGTTCATGACATGGGTACCGTCAAACTGACATTTTTACTAGTAAAAGTTAACAGATGCTGAAATTTCGATTGTTTTGATTTTCTTTAGCAGTGGGTAGCATAGCTCATCTATTGCAATGATTTGTTTCAGCTATCAAGCTCAAAGTTCTAAATCCAAGCCACAACTTGACTGCTAATGGAGGCAACAAATCACGATCACAAAATCCTCTTTGTTTACGCCTTTAAAAAAAATCAAACAGATGGTTCACACCTCATAATTTTAACCCTACAACGAAAATAAATATCAAGACTAAAAATATCAACTTCTCATCAAGTTAAAAACAAGAAGGAAAAAAACTCCCCAGAAACCATAACAAACTAACAACTTTATACTGTTTACCAAAAGCCTGTGATTAAAGTTCGTTCCTTTTCACAATCATCCTCAGCAACGTACATCAAGTCACAAATTAGCCAAAAAAAAAAAACACATACAAGGCTTACTTGTACAGTGAAGTAGTAGAATTTGCAACTGAAAATGAAGGGGCGAAAGGTGAAATTTCGACGAATTAAGTGAAGGGTTGAGAGAGCATCAGCCAAGAATGATCACAGCATCATCTGGGGCTGTGAAAAGAACAAAACCCAAAAAGAAAAAAAGGTCCCCAATGTTAATAAATATTCTACTAAAGAAAAAAAAAATTATTCTGACTAAAGAGAGAGAGGAGAAACGAGAAATAAAGAGACCTATTGTTTGAGTGCCCAAGTTAGAGAGTATAAATATCACCATCAGTATATTTTTAAAATGAGTAGAATTTGTTAAAGAAATTAGTTAAGTCCTCATTAGTAGGACTACAATTTAGAAGAAGAAGAGGAAGAAGAAGAAGAACAAGAAAAATTAGGAAACGTGTGAAGGCGTCACCTTTGGGAAGGGGAGTGTATTGGTGTCACCACCAGAGTTATGCTGTTTCGGACCGTATACGTCGTTTATACTCTTAGAATTACATTACTTTCTTGTATTTATACTTATGCTATTTTTCTTTTTCTCTCCCAACAAATTTTCTTTGCAGAGAAAACATCCAACTAGATAGTTTATTGTCACCTCCCACCGGTGATCGAGAAGTCCCAAGTTCGAGTTTCTACTCTGCTGGATTCCTCCGCGCACATATCGTGCTTGGGCTGGGTTGGGGCGCCTGGCCGGGTCGCAGGGGATTAGTCGGGTCCCGTAAGAATTGACCCGAACACCCCTGTGTAGACAAAAAAAAAAAAGATAGTTTATTGTCAAGAAAAATAAAAAACTAAGTAGTTTTCTTTGGTCCCCTTAACATTTGTCTCATATGCTAGGTCCTTGTCGAACTTGACAAATTTTGAGTATTCCTTCGAATATTCAAATCTTTTATATTTGTTCTGAATTCTTTGTATTTTAAGAAGCGAAGAAGTGAAAAGAAAATTTAAATTCAAAACCTCTAATTCTTTGAATTTCGAGATATTATAACTTAATATTGTGCAAATTATACTGCATAAAAATTAAATAAACCAAAGTGAATTATTAGTTACGAAGTGTGACAAAAAAAAAACAATGAGGTTAGCGATATTATTGATAAGATAAGCAAAGTAGTACCAAAAAAAAAAAATGGTACTATATGTCTTTGACCTTGAAATAGTGAATGGTTGCAAATTGAATTGGGTATTTTGGCAATTCATATGATTTCCTTCTTTGTCGGTAAAAATAATTTGCAGTATCTGAATAATAATTAATTCCTTTTTGACAAAAAAAAAGAGAATAATAATTAATTCCTTGACATATAACAAAAAAAAGGGCGTCTGAATTTTTTTGTACGTGCATGCATAAATGGAACAACATAAATTGCATCAAAGTCTTAAACAAAAAATGTGACAAGAAAATATTAAGAGAGTGAGCTAAACTAGTGGTGAAGTTAAAGAAACATGATAAGATTTGAAGGGCGTAAAAGTAAATAGAAACTGAAAGTTCAGACCAACAGGCCCAGTTAGTTTTTACCGTTCTGCTGGCTAGATTTTGCCAATGAAATAAATTAAAAGCTGGCATTGGGTGGAGGACTGCACATAGAGCTCGAACCGAGTATCTCATGTTTGAACTCTGTTCGTTAAGCGATTTGAACAACATTCGTGTTCGTTTGTTAATTTTCGAACTCCAAACCTGTGTTTGTATTCGGTTCATTAAGTAAAGTTTATGTTCGAGATCGAGTTCGTGTTCGGTTCGTTTTATATTAAACGAGCCGTTCACGAACATGCTTGAAATGCTCGAATCCAAATTATTTTAAGCCTTAAATATACCATACAAATCATTAATCATTCTAAAAAATAATTAAAACACTAAGTGACTAAATTCTATTATTCATTAACTATATAACTAATATTAACATAAAAATAACAAATTATACCCTCCAAATATAAAAGTCTAGCCATAAAATTAACCCTCAAATTTGTCAAATGATAATAATACCCATGTTCGTGAACGTTCGTTAAAACTCGCGAACATGCTCGTATTTGCTCGATTATTAATCGAACAAAAAAATTCGTTCGTACTCGATTCGTTTAAGGTTTTGAACGAGTCTTTCATGAACATGAACGTGTCAAAATGAACCGAGTTACCGAATAGTTCGGTTCGTTTAACAGCTCTAACTTCACAGTCAATTACATTGTGTTTCTTGCAATAGCTAATTCTTTCAATAAAAAAAAAAAAAGCAAATTCTAGTGACCGATGCTATCCACATTTTTATTTATTTTTTAAATAAATGTTTGTTTGTGATTTTTTCCTAGTAGAGGAAGGATGAGATTTAAGAAACGAGGAGAAGAAATGATAATCTGAATTCAGGAGCTGGGGTCTCGACCATAACTAATAAATTTAGGCCTTCTCAGCCACTGATCTTCAATACCTAAACGAATAAACCAGTTTTGCTTCTACGTAGAGGGGAACAGAGCAAACATGCATTTCAGAGTACACACTACTAAGTCACTAATGGACAAAAGTAGATAATGGTATTGATTTGCATTAAGTGGTGACAAAATCTAGACAGCTGAATCAAGAAATTCATGTTGTTCATGATGATTCAGATCAATCGCACGCAAAGTTAAACTAAATGCAGAAAGCTAATGAAGCTGAAGAAATGGGACAGCATTAATAATATGATATGCAGGCAGGAAACCGGAAGAGAGCCACCAGAACAAATGCTGAAGAAGTGTGTATTATCCCCAGGAGACACCAAAATTCATAAAGTTGAAAGTCCATCCATTCATAAGCAATCAATGAAAAGGGAGGAATTGTGGACAATCTCATCACTGAGAGAACCAGTATGAGAATCAAGAGCCTTGACAATGGTGTCTACCTTCTGCTCTTGAAAAATTAGCCAAGGCCTTCTTCAACTCTTAGTTTAGTTTTACTTTCTTCTACCTCAGCCAGCTTTTGCTATACTCGCAGCTGAATCTCTTCCTTGCTGAGGCCTTAAATCTGATTTTCTCGACAGCTGATTGACAATTGGATCCTCTTCATTGTTCAAAACAATCCCACAAGATCAGATGAAAAGCACAAAGCTACAAGATAAGGAGGAAAAAAAGTTAATTGACGATTTCTGGGCTTTTAGATTTTTCCTAGGTAATAGTACAAAGTGCTTCTTGTAAATTTTGCAGTATTAACTGGTATTTTCAGTTAGTAGCTTCATTAGAGTTAAAGACCAATATGGTAACTCAGGGAAAACTTGATCATCCTGTTAAGTGGTTTGAATTGAATATACAAGCTGAGAGTTCGAACTAACAAACATAATAATAGCTACCCAAATAACATCACTAGGAAACTAGGACGCAGATAACTGAACAATTTCTTGTACACCATTGAGTGTTGGATAAATGACATTGTAACTGGACCTGCACTAGATGGACAATAGTAGTTTCTAGTTTATTATAATTGCAGTATAAGATCATACAACTTGACTTGAGGATTACTTACAGAGACAGTAAGTGGAGGACGCAAGCTGTGGGCCTGTGGCTGATACAGCTGCATGCTACTGCCTGAACTGGGGGTGTCGACACCATCCATCCTCATCATCCCAAATGAATATCTCAGGGATGTGAGTTATCCTTTGGTAATCTTCAAATGGATTCTTCAGAAATGCATCCAATCTTTCATTGGGATGACACAGATATAGAGATTGGAGATTGGTCAAGTGCTGGATCCCCCGAGGGAACTCCTCCAGGAATTTAAGGTTCGCCATTCCTAGTTCTAGGAGATTAGGCATGGCACCTGCCTCCACACTCAACCATCTCAAACCGCTTAAAGCAAGAATGTTTAACTGCTCAAGCTTCGGAAAGCTTCCAGCCTTGAAACACAAAACCTCTCCTTGGTATGCCTGATTCAGATCCATTGTTTGCAAATTTGGCAAATGCTGAAGGGATTCAAGTGGATCATCAATTAACTCGCTCCAGAGCAACTCTATTGAGGTCAAGCCTTGTAAAGAACATATAAATTTGGGTACCTTTTCTAAACGGCCCCTCAAGCATAACATTTGAAGATTTTCAAGACTTGAACTCAAGGAGCTTTTCATGTAATTTAGATCAATTACCTCATCCTTATGTGATACTTGAACATATAATTGCTCAAGATTGGAGAGCCTCCCAAGAGAGGAGCAGAGCTCCTTTCCATTTTCTCTTCTTAGACTTGTAATGCCCAGCCTCTTCAATTGCTTAAGCTCTCCTATCTCTCTCATCATTGATGCATCATTCGCTTCTATGTAAAATAACCACTCCAGAGAAAGAAGCCTCCCAATGTTGTTTGGAGCTTTAAATCCGTTAAAGCCGTTGATGTCGTATTCATACGTAACATGTTGAAATGCATATGCCACGAGATGGAGGAGTCCTCTTATATGTAGGATCTCCTCAGGTAACTCACTTACAGCAGTGAAAGATAGATCCAGATACTCCAGATTCCGGAGACGTCCAATGGACTTTGGAATGATTTTAACTCTTGTGTGTTTTAAGCTCAAAAACTTGAGATGATACAGCTTGAAGATTTCATCTGGCATTTCCTCCAATTCTGCACCTTCCAAATCTAATACCTTCAGTAGCCTACAACCACCACGTAAGAGATTGGACAGCAAGGATTTGGACGAAGGTTCCGATGATTTGAAGGTTACCAAAGAGCGCAGATACTTTAAACAAATGCTTCGATGTGTGTGGCCAGTGAAATCATGAATCACTAGGCGTCGAACCTTCTTAGGCCAACTTGTCAGTTCTCCCGTGGCTGTGGTTGCAAAATGTTGTTTGCTTGACTTGGAGACAATAATTTCTCGGAAAAGGTCATGGATATGATAGGCCCTGGTGCTGCTATCATAAGAATCATCTCTCAGTTGGATTAAGCTTCTATTGGTAAGCTCACTAAGGCAGGCTCGAGCCACTTCATATTGACTCATCCTCGTCCTCCCTTGTATGAATCCTTCTGCAATCCATAATCGAATTAATCGCGCCTCTTCTATTTGATAATCCTCAGGGAAAATACTTGCATACAAAAAACAGGTCCTGAGATGGTGTGGCAGATCATGATAACTAAGAGAGAGTATTTTTCCAACTCTATCCAGCTTATCACTACAATCCAGTAGGCTACGTTCAACTATCTTCCATTCATCTACTTTGCTTTTGTCCTTCAAAGCCAAAACTCCGCCAATTGCAACAATGGCAAGTGGTAATCCCTCACATTTTCTCAATATGCGTTGTGCAACATCTTTTAGATAGTCAGGGCAGCTACTGTTCTTGAATGTCTTCTTACAGAACAGATTCCAAGACGCTTCAGATGACAAGGGCTGCATTCTGTGGACATAGCTATGAAATTCTACATCAGAGGCATAAGCTACATCAGCTATTCGTGTAGTGAGCATTACGCGACTACCACAACAACCTTCAGGTAATGCAAATTTGATGACATCCCAGAATCTCACATCCCAGACATCATCAAACACTATTAGATACCTCTTTACTCTGAGGAAATCTTTGACAATTGCTTTCAGCCTATCCGTATTATTCATGGAGGCAGCTTCTTGAGGAACAGGTTTCCCTGTTCCTTGGTATAATTGTTGAATCAAGTCTTTGAGAAACTCCTCCATATAACAGGTTTGTGAGACAGTTGCCCAGGCAAGGATCTCGAACTGTCTTTTGACATTTGCATCTTCTTGGACCTTTTTCACCAGTGTAGTTTTTCCAATCCCTCCCATGCCTAAAACTGAAACAACTTTGAGCTGAGAACAGCCGTCAAGGAGTTGACAAATGAGTTGCTGCTTGGGGGAGTCAATGCCCACCAACTTAGCTTCTTCCACAAGAAGGGCCTCATCTCTATTACATTGCCACGAATTGTTCCCAGGATCAGAAGCTGAGACGTTGCCATAGGTACCATATTCAGATTGGTATCTCTTGTGACCTTCAGAAATACCCGTGATTCGGGACTTCATGCTTTGTACCTCCAAAGCAATCCTATGGCGAGCTTGCAAGTTCCCTACTGAGGTGATTATCTTTCGAGCATGACCACGAAACCCATGTCCGTGATTGCAACCAAACCGGAGCATAAATTCTTCAACAATGTCCTGAACATCGTAAGCAACGTCCTGCACTTGCATAACCCACTCTTCAAGTCTTGGATCATCTTGTTCTTTAGCTTCTGCAAATTTTAAGAAAGCTTTCATATGCCCCAGTTCATCCATGATGAGCTGGATCTCTTGTGCAAGCCCGCCCAATAATTTTGCCTCGTCTCGGAGCAAAACTGAGAGCTGATTTAACACCAAGGACACAATGTGCACTGTCATTCTCGATCCCCTCTTCCCTTGTTGCCGCACAGAATGCTTAGAGGCAGTTTCTAGTTCGTTGACCAGAATGCTAATTGATGAAGGAAGTTGATGATGCAGATGAAACCGAAATATGATAAGAAAGGAAAAAAAAAATGTAGAAGAAGTAAGAGGCCAAGTTGGTTGTCCATTATCGAGGCTGGCAAACCATTTGACTTTGTAACTAAGCACAACTATACATATTTAATGTGGGAGATTTCCTTTTACATTACCACTCGGCTGCTTGACCCAGTCATCCGGGTAATATAATAAGCAGCGCCCCTCAATTTCCAGCTACTACTTCCACAAGGTCCAGAACTCTCACACGCACAGCAGCAAAAACCAGCCTCTAGTCCATGGAAGCAACTGTTTCTTCTGCCATAGTTTCTCATATTTTTCAGAAAGCATACGGCAGTATATAATTCCACAGAGGCTCATCCAAACTTATAGAGGAACTCGACGGCACAGCAAGAGTTTTTTAATGTAAAATTCTCAAAACTCTTGATAATCAGAACTGGTTCTACTAGGACCTGCTTTGAGCCATTATATTGTTAGTAAATGGAACCTTGCCCATTTACATTGAAAAGAAATGAGATTGATTCCGCTATTTAGGAAATTCAAGGAAGAATGCGCATTAGTTGAATCAACAATTAAAGGTCATCCACAATTCAGATGATTCCCAGAAAAGTTGAACACCAAAAAGCACAAAGCATAAATTGAGAATGATCATCCGGAGTTCGAATGATACGCAAGCAGAAGTGGTGGAAGCTTAACGATACGCTGCGAAAATGTAGTGGAAAGTTTCATTCAGTTTTTCTAAGTTCCAAAGTTTTATTTCAAGGATGTAGAGAGGGATGATGGGTAAAAAGAAAAGGAAAAGAGAGGATACTATTTCGAAAAAAAAAAAGGGTTATTCCAACAAGGTCCGAGAACTTTACACTATTTCCACCATTGCAGCGACCATTTTGTCCATTGTTTCTGAAATTTCCAGCATACAGTACATGGGCTCATGCAGCACCAACATAAAACTGATAGCAGAGCTTTTTACTGGTCTTGTATTGCTACTTTCTATTAGCCATTGCCATAGGTGGCAAACGTATCAAAGCTTATTCATCACTGAGCGTACAGCATGGGAATATGGGATGATTGAAATAGGAGGGAAAGGAAGAGAGGGTTCATGATTCACCGTTAGCTTAAAAATCTTCAAAATAAAAGCAGAAAAGTAAGCAGAAGTGTGCGAGTTAAAACTGCTAAAAGGCCAAAAACTCGAAAGTACGAAAGGCCATTGTATCGAAATCAAGAAGTATGAATTTTCACACTAGAATCCATGTTAACCTCATCATCGTGGATTATAAGTACAGATTATAAGATCAAATCAAAACCCAGTGAGCCTAAAATCCATCTCAACGTGCAGGGAGGACCTTCTTGACAATCTCATCACTAAGAGCAGCAATCTGAGAATCAAGAGCCTTAATGGTGTCTTCTTTTTGCTTTTCCAAACTAGCCAAGGCTTCTTGCAACTCAGCTTCCACTTTCTTTCTCCCCTCAGCCAACTTCTGCTCCACTTCCAGCTGAGTCTCCTTCTTCATCTTGTTCAGGGTAGCCGATATCTCAGCCCTGGCAGCTCGCATGATGGCGGCGGCTTGGGCTTCAAGCTGTTTCACCTCCTCAGAAGTGTCCTTGACACTGCTCAGCTTCTCCCTGATGGCTGCATCCCTTTCGTCCATGAATTTGCCTAATGGGGTGAAGTAAATCTTGTCAAGGGCGACCATGAGGAGCAAGAACTCCGCTGCTATGATGGGGAGCGTTAAGTTGAAGTCGAAAAGCGCGGCCTTTTCGATTTCCGCAGCTAGGGAAGGGGGTGCCACGGCCAGGGAGGCTGCAAGAATTACAGAAATGGAGTTCGGAAGGGACAGGAGTTGGTGAGGCTTGGGGACATTGGAGAGGGGTAGTTTAGGGAAAGATAGTTGAACTGGGGAGAGCTTGAGTTTAGGGGTGGGGGGAATGGTTGAAGAGCAAGTGATTAGGGCTTTGGAGGAGGCCATGAGCATGTTGGCCATGGCAGCTCTGCTTCGCCTTCTTCCTCTTCTGTTAGTTGCAGTATTTTGTGTTGCGTGCTGGTTCTCGGTCTCTGCTATGGTGGTGGGTTGGGCTATTTGGATTTTTTTTTTTCCCCTTATTTTTCAGTAATTTTTCTTGGTGGGCATTGAGAAGGGGAAGAGGGAGATCTCAAAAAGGCTATCTCATTCTATGCCACACAATTTGATGAGACTCTCATGGAAAATCAAAAGGAGACGTGCTCTCACGCGCTCTCCCCTGTTAAGGCAAATTGGTTGGCATCCTCATTACTGTTCTAGCCAGAAAGAACAAGCTCAAAAAAAAAAGAGTAGGAAATGGTCTTCACATTCTCCACCCCTCAATTCAACTCAAGAACGGTTTTAGGGATCAATTGCAAAATGCAGCGCACTCTCTCTCGGCTTCTTGCCTGTTTTCCAGCAGGTGCTTCGAACAGATGGATGGAACAAAATATGTACAAGCAGGCAAATCAAATTAAGGTCGACTTAAAAAGCATTTTCAGTTCTAATATCTGCAACCATTTCCATTTCTCCAATTTAGAGCAGCCAGAAAGTCTCCTGAAATGGTGTAATAAAATCAAAAGCAGAACCAAATGTCTACAATATGATTGTGAAGTGAAAACAAAGATTACTGGAAACCAAGTCAGGTTAATCCTTGGTGCTTCTGCACTTCCCCCAACACTTGATTGCATGACTCGGCTTACTTGCCAGAGAGTACGTTGGACTATTCCTAATTTAGTCCACGCCCCCTGAGGTAGCCGATCAAATTATAGTCGTGCAGCTCTGTTGCGCAAAAAACAAAGAAAAAAGAAAGAAAAGGATTGCTTCAGTTGCACTACAACAACATGGCCAAAATGCAATTCCTAATTCATTGCTCTGTGTCCTAACTCAGATTAGCTTCTTCGACTTGCCGCTGGCTGAGAGAAAATGGACCATCAACAGAAGAACGGCACCGGAATGAAGAGAACCCTACAGTTATCAAGCCCAATATTCAATTCAGCAATCACTTCAGAGGAAGAAGCTGTGATACAAAGAGATGCCAAACTTGAATCATGATATTCGCTTTGCGTCGTTGACATCACTTATAACATCTTGGACGATGTTGACCCAGCCTCCATGATAATTAAATTCTATCACCTTCTCAGACATGTGAGTCAAGACATGTTCTTTATAAGGTGAGATGATAGGACTTTTATTTACTGGAGCTCCACCAGTTTGATATGAATGTGTTGCTCCTGATGTTGAAGATTCCAGAGACACATAGACATCTGTTACTGTGCCTTCTGAGTCTCGTGTTCAGAATCATACTCATCAATGTAAGCCCCTGAATCTCCGAAACTTCCTAAAGAACTGAACGACAATCTTGATACAACACTGTTCTCTTCCACTCTCACATATGAACTTGGAAGCTTACGGTATGAGAACCACCCTTTAAACAAATGGAGCAACTTGTATCGGCAATTCGTGAAAAGTCCACTATCCTTGTCATCATCACCATAAACACCTTCTTGGTCCTCGAGATCCCTTTCATTACAACTGATGTCCTGTTCACTATACAATTGTCTGTCTTTGAAGTCTTCTGATCTGCATGACGCACGTTGCACCAGAAAAATCAATCCAGCTTGTAACCATAATGGTTTAAATAGAAAATTTATCAAATGCTGGAATACTTTAAAAAAACACACACACACCACACTCAAAATCATAATAAGAAACTAGTGTACCATTTGCTCTGGATGCTCCCAACCTGATGATGGGAAAAAGGAAAAAAGAACAAAAGGTTCCTCTGAGGTCGGTTTGATATGAACGTTTTCTGTCATTTCAAAGGTGAAGATTTAATTGAATTCCACAATTACATGGATCTGGAAGGGTAAACAACAATGATGTTGTATACACACTAGAGGCTAAACACATCATCTAGAAAAGGTTTAGGTTGTCCCAATGACAGTATCCAGATATGAACAGTTTACACTGCTGGTCAGCAGGCTGAAAATTGCACCTGGGATTCACTCCAGAATTTCACAAAGTACAATTGAACAAAGGAAGCATCAAGATTTCCTCTCCTATGAATTACTACAAGTTTACTACCAATAATCACTGCCAGGTTGTAAATTTTATTTTTACAAGAAAATAGACTAATTTGAGTTAAACAACATTTTCAAGGATGAGAACGGATGCTCTCATGTATGAATGCTTATAGACAAAAACATGAAATTGAAAAATGGATCAGCGCCTAGATGTACTTGTAGGCACCCCCAATTGGGAAAGAAGGTAATATATATATATATATATATGCTCAACTGCATCCATGCTGTTGAAAAAAATAGAAGCCCATATAAATACTTACACACTGGGTTCATCCAAATCAGGATCCTCCTTTTTTGATCTTTCCTTCACCATATTGTAGCTAATTGAGAGATGCCGGACAAACTGAAGCTGCAGTTACAAATTGTGCATTTAATTCATCATAAGATATGTGTAAACTAGTCATTAACTAAAGCATCTTTCCAGTCAAAACAGAAATACAGCATATGCCTAAAGTCAGGAGAAGATATAAATACACTTTGGAGTAGACAAAACAAAGGTGAACACTCTGCACAAATTGCTGTGTTTAGGTCCAAACAAACCACTAGAAGGTAATAGTTTTTTCACAAAAAGTTGTTGCTCGAAAATTAAATTTCTCACTTCATGCAGAAAAAAAAGAAAATTTTCATTTTATTTTATAGTCATAAGGAGTATGCTCTGATTTGTCTCTATGGTGCAGCAGATAAAATTCATCCAATGGTTAAATGCCAAAAAGGATTCTATACATTTGTCAACATATTGAGAGCATTTTGTTTTAGATACAAAAGGCAACATTCGATGGGTTGAAAAACTTCTAGACACTTGCATGAACCCTTAGATAAAAAGTATGAGCAGGCTTTACAAATAAATATATTAGGTTAAAGTCTTGCTTTACTTAAACCAAATAAATATATTAGGCTGAGATCTCAGGTTTGAAGCCTTTGTTATCATTCCCCACTGTCAAAAACTTTTCCAGCATATCCTGCCAGATATGATCTCCTTCCAAGCCTCTAACATCCACTTAAGGTTCCTAATGAAAAGAAAAAGAGCATGCGACAGAGACTGAAATGGGGCTGGAAGCTTTCAATGCTTCTTGACTTTCAGTGTCCCTTATTATAGGCATATTAGATCAACCTTTCACCTGTGATCCTCCCTAAAGCACTACACTCAAACGGACAAACATGCACACTAATTCCATAATCTGGCTACAGTCTATCTTGGAATACATATATGCATCCCTGTCAAAACTCAAAATACATCTTCAGAAGCGAGGGGGGATTGATCAATTTCCGTGCGAGAGAGAGGGACAGAGAGTGAGAGAGAGAGAGAGAGAGAGAGGAAAACCTTGTCACCATCCTTGATTCCGTAAATCCCAATATCATCAGTATCAGTAAGTAGTTTCTGGCCATCATAGGTCAAGCAAAAATGTCCCCATACAAAAGGCCTGAAAATCATATTAGAACAGTACAGTTAGCCACAAGAATTTATTGGACAAGTCAATTAACTACCCCACGAAAAAATAGAACTGCAAACTAAGCTCCAAGAAACACAAGTCAAAAGCATCAGAAAGCTCAACACAGGCAAGCTCCAACCAAGTTATTTGACATTAATCAACAAAACAAGCACTCCAAAGTTGATTGAGATTAAAAAAAAAATCACAGAATGAATCAGGAAACGCATGTTAATGGAGATGGAACTTCTCCTGAAGATAGAATTTTCCCTCTACAGTTCATATAACAAGAAGGAATTCCAGGGAACTACCAAATAGGAGCCAGATCATAAAAAATTCCAATGGCTAACAATTCCAAAAATTAGCTGGTGCCTGTGGCATTGCAGCAAAACATGTACTACTAACTAGCTAGATATGCCAAAGTTTTCAACTAAATTGCCACTTTAGCATCCCCACCAACCAAAAAAAAAAAGGAATCAGTTTTAGAATCTCATTAACTGCAAAGCATTCAACAGCCCAGATCTTCATAATGGTGTATCTACATCAACTACACCCCTACAGAAGGTGCAGCAGAGGAAGATTAATTCCCATTTTCCATGACGAACAGCAAGTGTTTTAGAGATATTCGTCCTAGTTATATATATTGTACAGCTAAATAGTTTCAAAAAGCTATAAATGCAGAATACGAAAAGGCGTCCTGAAACCAAACCATCAAAAACACTAGAAATAGAATGTGCATAGTACCATGAGATCTTCTTTGGCCCCCTATTCGGCAAATGACTAAATACCGACTCCACCGCCTGTTTAAGCTGCGCCACTGTCGCCGTTTTCGCCACTTCAATATCTACACAATCCAAACCCAAATTTAACCAAAAACCCACGAAAATTGCATAATGAAAAACACAGAGAAACACGCACAACACCTACAGATTATGAGAGAGGAGCAAAAAGGGTAAACGGAAATCGTACCAAATGAGGAGCCATCCAATTTGATGACAGTTAGTTTGAGGGGCTTCTGGGGAATCTTACTGTAAGAAAAACTTTTGCGAGAACGGGAATCAGTGATCAAGTAGGGAATCGGGCATGATAACGACCCACTCCTCTGGAATGAAATTATAGGGCTATAATTTCCCTCCTCCGGCTGCTCAAACATCGGCATATGCTCCAACAGAAAATGGAAAGCAACAATGGTTTGCGATCACCCTATTTCCTTCGACGTCCTGATAAGAAATGCAAAAGGAAAATGGGTTTTGGATCTCCACCACCGTTCATTTCATTTTATACCATAAAAATGCCTTCCAAAGATTTGCATCCCTTTTTCTTTTCCGTTTGAGATTCTTTGATGAAAATTTAGGTTTAGGATATGAATGGCTTTGGATGGGGGATTTAGCATCTCAGCAAGAGAGAGAGAAAAGGAACCCAAATTTTGCTTTGTTCTCTCCCTTTCTCGCCTTTTTCTGGCGTGGGTTTGGGGGGTTTTGGATGGAGAGGGACGGAGGCTGAGAGAGGGAGGGAGACTTTGGCGGTTATTTTGGTTGGGGAATGGGGAGGGCATTTCACTGTATCCACCACGCGCCCACTCACGGCGCGTTTCACCAGTTTGTCTAGACTTTTGGCCTTTGACCAATACATTCCTTTTTTTTTTTGGGCCATTTTCGTGGTGATGAGAAAATCGGATTGTCAAATTTATTTCAAGAAAATTTTCAGCCGAGGGAGGCATTGGTTTTGCTTTTATTAATTCAAATGGAGTTCAATAAGTTTCTCTAATTTGAAATTCATTTTCAAATCAAACACAAAATCTGAAAAGAATGAAATTTTAAGAATCACAAGTTAAAATTATAACATACAAATCACAATCGAAGAGACGAAATGATACATTATGCAACAAATTATGAATTATTGTTATACGAAATGATTTCCCCAATGAATTCATTAAACCAATTTGTGGAAGAAAACATGGCCTAATTTATTGTTTCTTCCCCTATCACCGAAATATTAATCTTTGCTTGGATTGTATTTTTCTAAATTTTTTATTAAAAAAAATATTATAATAATTTAATATATGTAAAATAAAAAAATAATTAAAAAATATATTCGCAGAATACGTAACAAACAATTTTTCCTTGGAAAATTGCTGTCCAAACAAGGATGACTAAACAAAATATATGCTTGTCTGCTGTCCGCAATGGTATAAATGGCACCCGTTTCCCAAATGGCAATTCATGCTCCTCGCCATCTGCTACAGAACAACACTAGTTCAAGGAAAGAGTAGCATTGCGTGTACCCTAATAATCACCTTCAAACATCACAATCGAATCCTGACTTCTGTTTCCTGTAAATATATGGTACATTGACAATTGTTGACCATGTTTCCGGCCAAATTATACACTAGGCCTGAGATTACAGTTGGAGGCAAAGAATAATTCCATCCTTTACAAAAGATAAAAAAGCATAGTCTCATCAGGGGTGATCACTGCAAAATCTACTATGACTGCTTCAACTTCTAGGGCTTAATCCATCCGTAATAACTACAATTGAGAAACTGTGTTGAGACACAGTCATTTTGAGGCCCGAACATCTTCTTCATGGTACAAAATTCCCTAGCCATGCAAGTGGCTACTTTTCAACGAGCCAGCACCGTTGATTGAGAAATGGGGCAAAAGCCAAAACTAAATTCTCTATTACCAGAAAACCTACACCGGCATCTTCAGCTGTCACTTCCCAATGAGCTTATAATACGCATATAAACCAGACCCGAAGAATCCAATAAGTTGCCCAATAACATTCAACTGCAAAAGCAAGCAGGACTCTTTTCAGCTTTTTATTCAGGGGAACAGGAAAATGCGTTTACAGATCCGTGGCTAATGAAAAGACAGTAACTAGAGAACTGATACTCACGATGTCAAATGGAAGCCCACCAAATATTATCCACCCTAGTGTAATAGTAAAAAGGTCCTACAGAAGCAGAAAGCGCAAAACAAGGATATATGAAAATAAGTTTACAAGGTATTAAGAGAGCATATATGATGATGCATCCAATACCCAAAAGATGATTTAAACAAACCTTCAAATTGCCACAGATAGTCTGCGTGAGTGCTGAATTGAGAGTCGTGTTCAGGAAAATGCTATAATTCAAGAAGAAAGCAAGTATGCAGGAAAGTAGCAATACAACCTGCCATTTTCGGAAATAAAGTCAGGAAGGCCTAAAAACTGTAAGCTGACCAAATTAAAGGACAAGAAATGTAGGCATTCACCAAAAGAGCAGCACACAAGTTACGACCCCCAACAATACATCCATAAGTCATTCTTAAGCTAATAAGATATTCAAATGATATTCAGCAAGCAAGCAACCAGCAACTTAATGAAAAGAGAGGCAGATGTTTTCATAGGCACATGAGATTCATAACTTGAAGACCAATGCCTTGTGAATTACACCCTTTTGGAGGTATTCAGAATTCTACAAAACAGCGAATCCAGAAATCAAAACAAAAGAATGTCGATAATTTCAGTATCCAAGGAACTTGGCATCAATCCTTTCTCAAAGATACATACTAAAGGAAAAGGCAATTCGTTATTTACCATTTCAAATAACAGACAGCAGAAGATAAATTCTATGATTACAGAAAAAGGCAACAGAAGACATACAAATATTAGTGACTTTCTGAGAGATGAAGTTGTATGAACATTGGATTTACCAGGAACCCAGGAGAAAGCAAAGAAGAAAAATTCATTGTCATCTCCAAGTCACCTCGAATAAATGTCCATATCAATAACACAGGTCCACAAAGGATTCCTACGATTAGATTAATACACAGAATTACAAGTCAACTGATCTGAAATCCAATGAGGACAAGCAAAGCGTGGAAAAGAGAGAGGTCAATTCTGCTTACCATTGCACCACATGAGACCGAAACTGTTGAGGCCACTAGATTTTCCTGGGCAAGAAAAAATATCAGCAAGGACAAAGAAAGAATGGAGTAGCAAAGGAAAAATGGAAATTTGAAGCAGAATTTTACCAACGCGTGCTATGGTTGCTAAATATATTGCCGTGGTGATGTTGGATAGGAAAACAACAAGATACCCATAGTAGTCAAAGGACAAGTCCCGAGCTCCCGCAATAAAAGCACCAAGTACAATCAATGCGACACTGACAAAACCTTGATTATTCTTTTTGTTAAATGGTATTTAGAATTGCAACATGAAGAAATTACATCCACTAGTGAGAAGCTAATGCATATTCAAAGGCTAAATTTAAGAGAACTAAAGCTACCATATTACACTTCAGTTGCCTCTCCAAAACTGCATACAAAAACAAAAGCTCTTTGCTATGAGGCCATATGACCCATAGCAATGCCAGATCAACCAAGAAAATTCAGACTCATTTGAATCTGTGCAGAACTATTTTGGAAATATATCACTTAAATGTTTTTCAATGACAAGAATATGGAAGCAACAACGAGGCTCCACAACCTACCTGGCTTCCAGAAGCCTAAAAAATGTGTTCCAAAATAAATACAGGAAATATTCACTTTTGACGTGATTTGGGAGCAAGAAAAAGCATGCAAAAATAACTTAAAATCAGCACTCCAGGATCTATTTTGTTATGCCAGCATTACTTCTTTAGAACCAAAATAAACCAATATTACAAAATGATGCGTTTCGTTCAGAAAAAAACATGCTTTTCAGTTCCCTTTTACAAGAAAACATTGATTAGAGGTTTTAAAAGAGTACAATTAATTTCCCAAAGAAAATTTCCTATTTAAATGATACTGCCAAATAAAGAATTATAACCAGCAATGCCTCGACAATAAAACACACGACTTCAATGAAAAATATAAAATGCAGCGGAATGACACAGCGAAACACTATTTCAAAAGAATGCTTACCTTCCAAGAATTGGAGGGGTGTACTTCTGCCTTACAAGGATATACTCCACAATCATTGTAAATACAACAGTTGTTCTCCTTAAGGTTGTATACATGGGAACATTTACTCCCCGAACAGATTCCATAGTAGCTAGCTTTCAGGGAGAACCAGAAGATTACAAAATCATTACTTGAGGTAAGAAAATATATCAAACAGAACAGCAAATTTAATAGGTAACGCAAATACCATGTAAAGCAAATAGGTCACAGCAACTGGTGAGGTGTTGATCAGAGTCCTTAATGGCACCATACTTTTAAAAGTATCAACCATTGCAGCCTCACCCGCATGAAATGAAATGAGTTTCCAGCGTCGTAATGCATAAAGGAAGCAACATGAACATATCATCTACAACAAAGAAACATCGATGTAACATGTATGCAATCAGTGAAATCCAGATCGATGAGAAGCCAACTGAGAATGGAAGCCAGGGTAGACAGCAATAAGACAAATAGGAAAAAAGAGCACAAAGTGACCAAAACCATACAAACATCATCCTCAAAGGGGCATAAAAAGTGCTGAAAGCCATGGTTTATCATCACCTAATCTGCACCATCTTGCATTATGAAAACATCCACAAAGACTATAGCGCAAATTGTTAGTATGAAAAAGTTCAGTAGACCAAGAGAGTCAAGGGTGCAAAAGACCTTAAACACCCTCGTTTACTAGGTTTTGGAGCCAATGCAAATGCAAAAGTGTGAAATTATTTTGCAAAGGCTTCTTCCTATTTATATTGTCAGAAAATACTGACTACAGGTAAACCATCATTTTAACTTTTCAGATCCTGGATGATGCTTATATCAAATTGCAAAGCAGATGAAATATTGGATCCAAGTTTGGAGGTACTCCATCCAACGATTGCACCAAAACATCTTTTCCTTTTTTCAAAAACAACTCATGGTTACAGATCCACCTTTCAGGCACCATGGCGCTAAGAGTTCGTTTAGAAACTTTCATCCAACCAGCGATGGGAAAGGATGTCAATAAATTTATTTTCTCACGCAGGGCCCATTGTGCAATGATCGCTTATTAAAAATGCCAACTAAATGGTCATAGTCCACAGGAAATACAAGACCACTGCTGAGATACTGTCAAACCTTCTCAACTCTACAAACCTTTTGAGAATCAAAGGAAAAGAGTATTTTTCTTGTGTTGAAAAAGGAATTGAGAAAATGAGCTTTTCACAATACATAGAAAACTAACTAGCTACAAGATTATCAAAATGGCAATTAAGATCAGCAAATGAAATTTCTAAAGAAAACCCAAGAGAAGATTTCGAATCAAATCTGAGGCCAGAAATTGCTGATAAATGGTTGGCAATATCTACCTGACAAAGAGTGATGACATTAGCACAGGGGAAGTTATATGAAGAAAGAGCTGCTTTGTTGAACAATACCAAGAGCACTGCAAAAGTGAGCAGATCAAGTTAATGCTGACGAGTGAAAAGCAAACCTGCTAGCTTCTAGCTTAATTACTTTCACATACTAAAGCATTAGGAAGTAGACGACTAGCTCAACTAAAAGCACTTACGAAGTCAACTCTGTAACAAAAATACATGCTAAAACAGAAATCGCATCCCTCCCTCGCCCCACATTATGTATTTAATAAAGTGAGGAACCTCTTCCGACAATTTTAATCCGCCGCTTAATGCATTTTAACACACCATAGGACAACAAAGGACGAGATAAAAATGTATTATATTGTATTAAGTAAGCTATACGAAAGGAAATTAAGGCACATAAAATAAATCCCAGGACTGAAATAAGACCCATCAGATTTCCACATTATCAATATTACAAAAGCCATTATGGAATGAGGTGAACTCAAAAGAAGATGCCTAAACATCAATAATCATACCCTTATACTTTGCAAATTTTTCTAACCAGAACAAACTTAACTTCCGGAAACATAAAAAAACAGTAAGTTGCATAAGATGTTTAAAAGTGGTTCATTAACTAATCAAATCAAGTTAACACAAGATTTAGTTTTCAGTAAGTATGTTAAGCTCAGCCAGTGAGCCAAAAACTCACAAGTTTACGGGTAAATCGATCAAGCTGTGAGCAGCTGGATAAAAGCTCATCTGAGCTTTAGCTTAAACAAACAATAGTAGAGCGCGCCTTGAATACAATTAAAATTTCATTCAAAAAAAAAAAGAAAAGAAAAACCAATCTTCCACAGTAATGTTCTGGTCGATTAGACCCCTAGTTTTCCGTCTACGCAAGGTGAATCAACACTAGATATACTTACGTCCACCCAAGTACATAATTAGGTGATTAACTCCAATATATGAAGCGCAAAATTCCCGAACAAACAAACATGATTTGACGCGTGAATTGCATAGAGCAGACAGAAAAATCAAACTTAAGGATAAAAACGATGCAAAATATACAATAATTGCAGGGAAATGAGAAATGAAGAGTAAAAAGAGAGTAGCTACCAGCACAAGCCATGTAAGAGATAGCAGCATAGGCTCCGCGCTTTGTCATGGGAGATCCTTTGAAAATTTTCTCCTCCGATTTCGGCGGCGCATCGGTCCCCGTCAACGGCAGTATCGGGCTGTTGGATGCCATTTATGTTGCGTATCGGTACGATCGATCTCGCGGCTACTTTTTCAGTCTTTGCTTCTATGCCTAGTTGACTTCGTATCGTCTGTTCAGGTCACCACCAACCAATCTTATGGAACTCAGCTGTTCCGCCGGCGTTGACGCGGCGAAGAGCTGATTCGTCCAGGACTCGAGATTAGCAGTTTCCTGGTAGAGCCTCCAAGATTTACAAGTAAGATTTGATTAACTCTTTCTTCTTTTTTCGACTTTGATTCGAAATTTTATTATATAGTAGTTCCACTTCCACTGTTCCACATACAAATATTTTTTAAATATATTCATTAATTAATGAGTATTAATTTTCAGACGGTATATCATCCGCTTTAATTATATGATTAAGGAATTAAAATAATCTCTAAAACAAACAGATTTACAATATAACAAATAGATAGGCGAAATAACCACTTTTGTACTGATTACGAGATTTTTCAAGTGAGCAGCAAGCTGCCCCAAAATTAGACTAGATTTTTCTTAGACAGAAGATCGGTAATATCAGGTGACTGATGTATGATAAATTCTGCACCTACGTCTTTTACTGCTAGCTCATAATAATATTAATTAATGTGTTTGGACGGAAGATTATTTGTCCAAATATATTTGCTTATATCACCGTTACAATTTTCAATACACCTTTTTATCTTTTCAATTATCTTTTTATCTCACGTACATCACATCACAAAAAGTGTTACAGTAAAAATATCTCAAATAATTTAAAATCCAAACACATATGTTAGGTAACTTTACTGCAAGCTCAAAGAATTGCAACTCTGTTTGATAATTTATTTTCGCACTTAAATTTAATGGATTCAGATTTTAATATATTCAAACCGTTTGATAATAAAAAGTTGAACATCTGAATTAATTAAATAACATTGAATTTTCTAGGCAAAATTTGCTTCCAAAATTAAATGATAAACTATTCACTTATCACTGACTATGATATGCATTTAAATGTATTAAATTTAAAACTTAACAATTCAATAATTTAATATTTTCAAATTTCAAATTTCAAACTTCAAACTTCAATTTTATCAAGCGTACACTCATATTTTTTCACCCAAAAAAAAAAGAAAAAATTTCGGACTGGTTATTAAACCACTTTTACAAGGATCAGGGGTCACTCCAATTGTCAACGGCGATTGCACTGGAGTGTAGTTCATAAAACGGTTTGTTTGGATTGGGCTTTATTTCCCCAAATTTATTTGCTTACATCATCATTACAATTTTCAATACATCTTTTTACCTTCTCAATTACTTTTTTGTCTCACATACATCACATCACAAAAAGTGCTACAATAAAAATATCTCTAATAATTCACAATCCAAACAGACCCGAACATAATTTTCAAACACAAATTTTAACGAGTGAAAAAAATTGTTGTGTTATTATTATACATATATATATATTCTATTAGTGTTTATTGCATCGTACAATTATCATTAAAGACCTTGATCTCCTATGTTGTATGGCACTAGGTGACTAGTTTCACCGAGCGAAGGCATTGCAACCCATTGAGTTGGAAGGGATTTAAATTCCTTGTTGGGCACACGTCGAGGGTTAGACTTGCATTGTTATAATTGCATTGTCATCTAAGATTTATCGAAAAGTTTTTCAGCAATTTAGTCTCTTTCAAATTTTCCGGTGACCCTTTTGATTGGACAACGGGCAGGTGCAACCGTTTCTGACGATTTTGTACATTTTGCACACCGCGTAACTTTGTTTGCATACAGTGTAACTTTATTTGCATAACATGTAATTTTAGAATAAATTTTTTTGGGTCTCATACACGTTATTAAAAACGAGGTACAAGAAATAATTTAGACTGTATAATTTTTTTGGGCCAAATTTTGATCGTGAACAGCTCAAGAACGATCCTTCTGATGACAGTTCATGCCCCTTAGCCCTTTTGATTCTCACATTCCCCTAATACGAGAGAAGGTTAAAAGTCTGCCATGTACACCCCAAAAAAAAAAATAAATAAATAGTATCGCAATACGTTCGCAGTACAATAGACTAAAATGCTAAGGGAAAGGTAGACCAATTCCCGTCACTAATTTTGGGCCTTTTTGGCAGTGGAGTTGGTCCATAAGTACTGTAATTGTTTCGCTGGGGCCTCAAAGCCCAATTTGGTTTCTGCTTTGACATAGGGGATGAGGGGTGAAGATTCAACGAGGAAAAGAAAGAAAGATTCTTACCAAAAAAAAAAAAGAAAGAAAGAATATTGATTCCTTCCTTCCTTCCTTCAAACGGAACGAACAGAGACCGGGTCAGGCCGATTCCCAAAATGCCATTATGGCTATTCCTCAATGTCTCGGCTATTCACGCGGAACATGAGAAGTAGATGATTAATTAGCTGCTTTTGAAAGAAATCAAAGAATTTCTAAAAAATCCTACAAAATTCATTCGTTCTTTTTTTTTTTAGTGGGATAGATGGCCAGAACTTCATTTGGATTTAAATTCTACTGAGAGGTCGACTAGAGATAAAAAATTAGTGAAGAAACAAGAAGATCTTTCTTTTGTCCGTTTCAGACGATCGGGGAAATAAAGAAATGTTAATATATTCAAGATAATTACACCGTCTCAATTCATCCTATTTCATTAGATCCGAGATGTGATATGGTGAATAATGCGATTCTCTTTCGTCCATGTTTTAAGGAAGCCTCAAACTGGGAAATTTTGTTCCTCTTCTGTTTTTAATTACTTCAATCCTAAGGAACACAAGTTCATGGCCAAGCTTTAGAACCAAATATTTGTGTCATTTATCTGCACGTAGAATCGTCCTCAGACCATAAATGAGAGCATTCAATCCTAATGAGATAAAAGTCTGCATTGTTACTCGTATGTATACAAGTCTAGAACACTTACACTTGTGCTCTTTTCACGAATGGATCTCGAATGGGACTTCAAATCCATCTAAAGATGGTGTGTCATTCTTTTCATAACCATCCGATGATTTTTTTTCTTTTTCTTTTTTGCCAATGAAATGCATGAAAACTCCCAGGAAAAAAAGATATTGCGGGGAAGAAAAAATGAAATTTAAAATTCTAGATTTTATTTTGCCATGCTTTGAATTCGTGTCATTTATGAATCAGTAGTTTACCTATGATTTCGAATGTAAACTAAGGTAAATCCATTTTGGGGCAATTGTAATTGTGTTAGATTGGTATAATCCATTTTTCGATGTACGTAAACAAAATTCACGACTTCATAGGTAGGATTATCAGTTAATTTGGCACTTTAACCAAGTCACCATCCAAACTATGCCGTCGGCGCAATGTTCTTGCTCCTCCGATTGCAGGCAAAGACGAAGGAGGATAGGGGACGGGCCAGGGGCTGTTTGTTGCTTTTGTAGCTGATAAGGTACATGTGTCAAGAGAGTTTGAGACAGTGCAATCGGAACATTGCAGTACATGTTTTTTTTTTCTTTTTCTATGAGTTGTAATTTTATTTATTGCAATAATTTGTACATGTTGTAAAATGATGCTAAAGTTTATTTTTTAAAATATATATATATATATATATGCAAGTTGTGTTGAAATTAGGGCTGCAAACGAGCCAAACCGAGTCGAGCCTTGACTTAATTTCATCGAACTCGAACTCGAGCTCAAGCTTGATGAGCTGACAATTTTGAAGCTCGAGCTCGAAAAAATAAAAATAATTATTTTATTTTAAAAAATAAATAAATAAAATAATGGGTTTGTTTGGACAACTTTGATTTTAAATAAAAAAATTTACTTCACAAATTTCAACCACCTTCTTATCTTCCAAATTACCTTTTTATCTCACATACATCACATCACATCACAAAAAGTGTTACAGTAATTATCTCAAATAAATCATCCAAACAAACTCAATATTTTTTCTTAATAAATAATAAAATATTAAGGATATTTATATAATTTTACTATTAAAATAAAAAAAAAATTATATATATATATATACTCGAACTCGCGAGCTAACGAGTTTAATATTTTGAGCTCGAATTCGAGCTCGACTTTGACTCGAGCTCGATATTGATCGAGCTCGACTTGAGCTTGTATTGAGCCGCTCGCGAGCGGCTCGATTCGTTTGCACCCTTAGTTGAAATTACATGGCGTTATTCGAATTGTATATTTTAATTTAGGATGGGGGTCTACAAAAGAAGGAAACCCCATCTGTTGATACTCAAGGCAATTATATATATATATATATATATATATATATATAGACGTTCATATCTCTCCTCTGTGCTAGTTGCAGGATGAATGGAATCCATTTGACATCAAATTCAATGCATATTGATCGGTCTGAGTCACAAATGGAACACTGTTGTCTGCAGGTCATCACTACATTTCTTGGCATGCATTGGAATATTGGAAACATGATGTAAAAGTTAGCATACTAACCATCACTATAATGAAATGAATCTTAACTAAAAACCTTGATTCATGAACCTAATAATTCCGAAAATTACAACACAAAACCAATGAAAAATCAAAATCAACAAAGATCAAAAAGCTCGCATGCACATTCTGTTTTCACGAAATAATGGGTACAGCCCCAGCCCTCTTGTTCAAAGGCTCGACATGCTGCCTGCTGAGCCATTTCTGGATTTCCCTAGTAAAGGAAACATTGGGCTACACCTACTAGCCTAAAGGTGCCTATGATGTTCTTGCTTTTTTCTTGGTCAAAGATGGAATGATACATATCGTCCTCAAGGTGAATATAGAAGCCGGCCATGCACCCAAAAAAAATCAAGCATCAAGGATATATAGAAAGCAGCTAGTTTATGATACGAAAGATGTTATGGCCCTATCTAGATACAAGGCAATAAATCTGGGGGGGATCAACATCATGGTATCAATGGAAAACTGCCAATGTTACTCAAATCTCCACAGACCCCCACGTGTGTTTGCCACTGCTGCTGCTGCTCATGAAACTCGAAAGATGGTGCCCATATGGAAGGAAGATACTACTAGCTAGATATATAAAATGGGGTTGGGCCATTAATTGGTGAAAGTTGAGAGAGAGTGATCTTTCCAGTGACATCTGTCCTGAAAATGACTTGAGAAGATTATGATACTTTGAACTCCTATCGCCTCAGACTCGAACTTCATTCGGGATTCAACCAAACTCTTATCCTGAAGATTAAGGTCCCTATAATTCTTCAATGAGTTGCTTTTAGTTGGAGGGCAATATGATTTCTTGAATTTTGGGGTTCTTTGGGGGGGGGGGGGGGGACCTCTTGGATATATTGTTGGGACAAGAGCATATTGTTATCTCTTATGCTTCTTTGCCACAGGGTCCTACAGAAAAGGAAAGGAAAGGAAAGATAATTTCGGATATCAGAGTGATGCAGCAGTCAGTTGTTCACAAATGGTGGGCTAGCTAAGAAGGGTTAAACAATTGAGAAAGTGGAACTACTGAATTGTAAAGCCAAGAAGGGCTAAGGCCAGGAAGAAACCAAGAAAACTATTGAATTGTCGATGAAACTAAAGTTAAAGGATTAATTCAACTGTTGAGACTTGGTCCGTCTACCCCATGATGCATATGTAACTTTGACTTGCAGTAGGAAAAAACAAACCGAAGATCAAGAAACACACAGCAATTTATTCGCTTTGCTGTGTCATCTAGCCATATCATTCTCGACCCCAGCAGAGGTAGAGATTTGCCAGTGATAGTAGAGTTGCCGGTTCGTCGAACCTAGCTAGCTAGAAGCGTATATAGCTGTTGAATGTGATCAAGGTTCACGTACATTATGATTCTACCACCAACTATTTCATTTCAAGAAATGCGCAAATTTGTATTCAATGAATAGATGATAAGTCATTTCAAGCAGTCTGCAATGAGAATAATTGATAGTATATATGATGAACTCATAAAATTACAGCATATCTACATCTGCAACATTTCTATGTATCTTCAGTTTATGATGTCGGGGAGCAAAAGAGGGTGAATTTGACAGTTCTGGATGCGATTGAAAACATGGCAAGCTCCCAGCTGATCCAACAGAACGTGCATGATGTAATATGGACTGGATCTTGAGTGCACATATAGTTTGATAGATAGTGAGTGAGTTGGATCCGGATTCACTGAGCTGTGGGTGGGTTGGAATTCACAAGAGCTTTCTACTCTACTGATGAATAGGGACAATGCCGAGCCGTTGGGGATCCACCACACGTGCAAACCAACGGCAGTGATGAGACTGATCGTGTTAAATGGTGATGAGCAAGTGGTTGATTGTAGGTGTTGAAGCCCAACAACTATGGAACTTCTGGGACTCCCGTGTCCATTGTCCTATCGCCCTGCCCCCACATTCAAGTATTCAACACCCCCCCGCCACGTGAACTTCACGAGCTGACCATTAAAACCACTCCTCTGCCTCCTTGTCCTCCGTCCCTTCCTCCTCAATTACTGCCATTTTGTACTCCATTAGATTAGATGGATCCAATGTACAACATTGGGATTTATTTACCGTGTTAATTACCAAGGTCCTGTTTGATAATTCAATCTAACGCTTCAATTTAATGGGTTAAGATTGTTCAAATGCATGCATTTGATAACGAAAAAAAAAATACAACATGGCTTAGAATCAATGAAGTGTCACCGAATTTTCTAGATAAAACTTGCTTCGTTTAAAAAAATAAGTGATAAACTGTTCACTTAATCCGCGTTTGCTATTTGACAGGATCTAAGCGCGGAACAAACAACTATTGAGATATCAAGTACACAACAATTTAATGGCAAACAAGTCACAAGCACGAAAGATAAATGACACACAATCTTTAACGTATGTGGTTCAACTCCATCATTGAGCTCACGTCCATGGAGAGAAACCCGTTCTTTATTATGAGAGGAAAACCATATACAAGAATACAATTTGAACTCAAACCCAACCCTTGTATACTATCTCTCATCTCCCAAGAACCCTCTCTCACACCCCATGTATAAGGCTACGTGTCACCTCTTGTGTGTGTCTTCTGTAGTATGCCAACCCACCTATTTATAGAGAATAAATTATTTGACCAAAAAAAATCAAATAACAACAGAAAATCAATTCTAATTCCTAGACTTGTACATCATAGGAAATAACTTTTAATCATAAACAAAACAGAAAATTTCTTTGACTACTATTTCAAGTAATTAAAACCAATTAGGAAACTAGTTAGTTCCACACAAAACAAGAAATTTGCCTAAAAGAAATTAAGTCAATTTCCTAACGGTGTACGCGTTAACTACGAAACGCACTGCATAATTTGCTAGCTCCTCGCAGTCTGCAGTCATAATAGTTGATGATGCAATTGTTACGGAGCAAAGATTATATTCTGATTCTTTCTGGTAATAGATCATTAATATACACACATGCTTATCCACCCGGTGTATGGATCAAATGAGAGAAGTAAGAAACACGTAACAAACGTATATTTGTTATTGTTGGGTGGTTTGTCCAGGGCCATTCCCCCCAACGCACACCCTCCACTCCTCCTTCCAATAATTTGTGCAGAAATGTTCAAGGAAAATCCGACAAAACGAATCGAGTAATATTTAAATCAAGATGATGATTTGGAAGTTGCATAATTATCTATAATGATCTAGAAGATGAAGAGAATGTTTTAATTAGCCGGAATACCAGTTTAGCTTTTGCAGCATCATGGAAGCTTTTGAAATGCAGATCAGCGGGGGCTGCTTAGTCATGGCGTGCTTGATGGCCATCCGCCGACAAGCTGAACATGTTGAAAATCAAGCATATGTTGCCAACAAGTTATCATAGTTCAAATGACAAAGTTACGTTCAAACAAAAAACCTTTGTACGTTTGAAATCATTAAAAGTGTTGAGGAGTGTGTTTTGTTCTTGCCTTCCTATCATGTGTTTACACTTAAACAACAACACAATCTTAAAAAGTTAACAAGTAATTAGTAGTACTTATTAGCACTCTGGACCAAAAATATTTTGCATTAGATTGTCCTCCTATAGTACCCCTTCCCTTTTTTTTAAAGAAAAAAAAAACCAACAAGAAAAAACCAAACTGTTTTTTTCTTTTTCCTTGTTAACAATATCAACTTAATTAGCCCTCACGGGGGTGTTCCAGCGGTAAACGGACTCTTAAGGACCCTTGTGGCCCTGAGTTTGAATCTTACCCTAAAATTGAACTCCCGTGACTCGCACGGAGTCGCTGTGTGGGGTCGTGGCGCACTCCTCCGATTTGGTGTGTCGGCTCTCGGGTCCTAAGGGTTCGAGTCGGAGCATGTTCCGGGTTACCCAAAAAAAAAAAAAAATCAACTTAATTAGCGAGGACACTCTTGCACTTGCAGCTTTCAATTTTACGAGTCCCTTTCTAACTTCCAATCTACTTCTTCAATGAATAATTCTATCTTTTCTACCATCATCTTTATTTTGTAACAAGTGGGATTGTGAAAGCAACCAACGACAAAAACACAAGGTTAGGTGACATTAGAAAAGATGATCATATTGGCTGCTGCTCCTTTCCATAAGCTCTCATCTCTAGCAAAGGAAAAGACTAATCAACATTAGTGTCGTTTAGTCAAAGTTTGTAACTTTAACCCATTTGCAACTAAAAAAGTTACGTGACATGTTTCCCACCTTGTTTTATTCCAAATCTTACAGCAAAAGAGTGAAGATGGGGTTCACCTTCTTCACTTTATTCTCTAGAAAGTAATTGTAGTGTCCACGTTCACATCGGTTAATCTTGAATTCCCGAAGACACTTGTTCAAAGCAATGAAAATGATCGCTCAATTTTAAAAAAAAATTATCTCTTCAGCCTTATATTGTTCAATGTACCGACGATGATTACAAGGTTAGCATTTTCAAGGAATAACTCCTCTTGTCCAAAAATACTGCAAGGCGCCACTTAAGAAGATTGGACTAATCGATTTCACCACGCGGTATTAAATAAACTAAGGGTTTTTCTTATGAATCACTTTAGGATATTCGTTAACACATCTAATATTCACATAATCTATCATATATATATACACACATACTAGCAGCAATCATTATCCTCTCTTGCATTTACATGATTTGTCTATTTAATCTTACCTATCTTCTCTTTTATTTATTTAGTTTCCCTAATTAATCTTATATTTTCAAAAATATTAGTACCTGAAATATATCTTAACGGGTTGGGCACCCGTTAGACAAAACCGTTCAACTAATAGAGAAGAAGCATATTACATGCATTGTGATTTTAAAAGTTACATCTCATTCGGATATTCTCACTTGGTGAATTTAATGGATTTGGCATTAAATAACTTTAAGTGGTGCCCAAGCGTAGCATATATAGAACCGAGTACCTTTTTTTTTTTTTTTTTTGTCGATACAGGGGTGTCCGGGTCAATCCTTACGGGGCCCGACTAATCCCCTGCGGCCCGGACCCGGCGCCCCAACCCGACCCGAACACGTTGAGTGCACGGAGGAATCCAGCGTAGCGGAGACTCGAACTTGTGACCTCAAGGGTCACTGGTGCGAGGCGTTGCCGCTGGACCATTCACGCGGGGCATATAGAACCGAGTACCTAAATATACTCTTTTCTGCATTATGAATAAAGAGGGATGGAAAATTTGTGCTGTTTCATAAAGAAACAAATGGTAGCAGTGTATTTTACTTCTGGGAAGTACAATGACAATATTTCCATCATGCATGAATAAGGTTGTAGATACTATTAATTTAGTTTAGCATCCGAACAACTTCAGACAGTCTTTTGATTAGTAGATGCACTGTCGTTAATTGCGAGAGTAAGCAAATTAATCAACTACTGTACGTAATAAAAGATTATCGAGTAGAATAAGGTTGTTAGTCAGTTGAGTTATGCAGGGAGAAAAGAAAACCATGAGCCTTGGAAAACTTCAAAACAAATAGTAGACAAATACTATGATAGTGCATGTTTACGCACACATGCAGATGCAGAGAGGGGGGGAAAAAAGGAAAAACCAGTAGAACAAGTAGAAGAGAAATGAGACCTCCAGGTTAGGTAACAATGGGACAGACAGACAAGGTGGGCTACGACTTTGGTGAGAGTCTGGAGTCCGGACTGAGCGGTCCAGAGACGGTAGCTCGCCCCTTTTCTCTGCTGTCAATATCATTGCTCCTCTTTTCCCCGACCCAACTTCAATGGTGTCCTTCTATTCTTCTCTTTCCAGACCGACAACATATGCTCCTTTTTCCAATTCTAATTTCCTCTAATTCTTCTTCTTCTTTTTTTTCCTATAATCTAAGTAGCTCAAGTCAACTTTCTATATATACAAGCTTTTGGATGACTTCAAAGCAAAGCTCCATATAGCACTAGGCCTGGTATATATAAATATAGATATCTAGGAGTAACTGATCACTTTAGACAAAAGCCCCATATATTTGAGCTTTGTGTATATTTTAATAGGTGTGTTGATTTGTTCGTTTATGTACAGTAGTAGTCCTAATACTATAGCATTATGGAACTAGAACTAGGACTTGCTCTTTCAGTTTCATCGGTCCATTTCCCCAATAAAAGTTTCGACCTAAACATCAATAAGAATGCACTGCAGCTCCAAGAACAACAACAACAACAACAACCTAAAGATCTGATCGAATTCAAGAACCTGATGATCACACAAAAGCGCAGTTTTTCTGAGGCATTTCGTGAAGACAAGACGCTTTCTTTGCTGGTATGGAACGGCCGGCAGCCAAACGATGATGAAGATGGGGAAGAGCAAGAGAGAGAGCCCTTTAGCCCTTTGGACATGTAAGTGGGAATTTTTTTATATATAATATACGTCAGGCCAAGTAAAAGTTCCTTTTAGCTAATTTTGCTTGAGAAATTCAATCACATATTTTCTGATTTTTTTGGGTTGAAATTAAGTAGTAAAGGAAAATTTCAAAGTATTTTTTCTTTCTCTGAAGAGAATTGATACATAAAAATGTGTAGAACTTTAACATATACGAGTATAGACTTTCGTAAACTGGATGAACATAAATGTAGCTTTAAGAAAATGCCTATGTGCATTCCAGTGACATGGGATGCATGTTTAGCTGTTGCTTCTATTTGTATTTGAATAAGGTCTTAGGTATTGTGGCTAGTTAACCTCAATTTTGCTTGAATGTTGACAAATAAAGCATGTTTAACAATTACGAAAATTTTAGAACAAACACAAATCGACTCCTAGTGTTTGACTAAATTTTTCACAGCAAGAATGATGAGGACGACCATGATCAAATAGTGGGTTGGCCACCTATAAAATCGTGGAGGAAGAAATTTCTCCGTGGTGGCCGCCAGGAAAGAGCACTGGAGAGGGCTGGTGTTAGAAACTCGGTATTTGTGAAGGTGAAGATGGAGGGGGTCATCATAGGAAGAAAGATTGATTTAACTCTCTTTGACTCTTATCAAGCCCTCACCAATGCCGTGCACAACATGTTTGCCAAGTGTAAGTCTCAAAAGCATTAAAGTCATTCCCACGACTTGTCTTTTTTTTTTTGTGTGGCTATTTTGCCTTGGAAATTTGCAGATATCTATCTATCTATCTAGCTATGGATTAATGAGATGAGTTTTGCTTGATGCACAGACAGAAATGGTGATGAAGATGATGGACCTTATATTCTCTCGTACCTGGACAAAGAAGGAGACTGGCTCCTAGCAGGAGATGTCCCATGGCAGTATGTACTGTATACTCTTAGCCGCTTTATTTTTTCTGTCTTATGTAGTTAAGATCATACAAATGGCTTTCTTTCTTTTTTCCTTCCCTTTCTTCTTAATTGAGGAACTTTTTGGCTCTTACCCGAAACAAGTATATTTGCTTGGTGGGAAATTGAAGGCAGAAGCATGTCACATTGAACAGTAGTCTAAAACTGACCGTTCATTAGTCATGCTGCAATCAAGAATTAATCCTGAAAAACTGAAAGATCACATCCAGTTATGCATCAATCTCAATCTCTTTGACAGTGAAGAGGGTTGGGCAACATGGCTGGAATTATGTCTAGTTCAAAGCGGTTCATGTAATTACGACTACATTTGATGTAAACTTGTATGGTATTAATATAATCGCCAATGTCGTCGCACGAGTTAACAAATTTAAATTTACATCCAAATTGTACGAATTTACACTAACAGTTACAAGAATTATATCAACCGGTGAGCCCTGATCAGTCAATTTTCTAATGAATTGGTTGAGATGGGGGGCAGAAGTACTAATGAAAGTTTAACTAACTTTTACTGATTAAAGTTGGAGTCTTTACAGTGTTGATTAAAGATAATTGTGTGATGGGTTGGGATCCAATTGTGTTGCAGAATATTCGTGGAGTCTGTGCAACGCATTGAATTACTGAAACGAAGGAGTTGATGGAGTAGGAGGGGAAAGATTGGAATATTGTCAGACACAAGCTAGGAAAGGCGATGATTAAAGCAGCAGTGCAAAGATTTGAAAGTGGTTGGAGAACTTGCTATCTATTCTGTAATTTGTTTTGGGTTTTTTATTTTTATTTTTCAGAATTATAAGAAGTTTTACTACTATGTACTAGCTATATATATATATATAGCCTTGTCGCACAACGTTTCTCTTGTTTGTTTTGTAAGAGGTGGACTAGCTAGATGTGTGTGAATGTGTGAGAAATCTCTTTAATTAAGCAGGCTTGTCCGAAATTGAATTCTAGTGATAAGAAAATAAATTTCACCAAAAGTTATTTTTTGGTGGCAACTTTCCTCATAGAGTAAAATAAATGAGTCATGAATGTTTTGAATTTTAAGGTTAATTATCTGAGTAAATTTTATATATATTGCCAGTGTTTACACGATTAATGACACATGAATAAAAGTTGGAATTCAAATTCAAATTTCATATAACTGTTATTCATGCAATGCTGACAGTGTATATACCGTCAGTATCAGTGTATATAAAATTAATCCTAATAAATTACCATTCAAAATGGAAAGAAGTCGGTTTTTATGTTCGAAATCATGAGCTAATTTGCATTTTTAGGAAAAAAAAATGTTAATGTAGGTGATGCTAGATAAATTGTGCATTTTTTTTTCCTGAGAAGTCTATGAGTATAATATATTTCGTCGATGAGAGCTTTGTATGGTAGTAAAAATGATAAGCTAAAGGTCAAAGGAACTAGAGATATTGGGTAATGCTTTTATAATCATGAGATTAAAAGGTGGGGGGAAAAAATTGCTCCTAGTGAGATGATCAATTTCACAATCTTCCGAGTGAAATTGATAGGTGGGCTTTGGTAATTTGATTTAATTTTTCACCTATGTTTAGGCCGATTAGGTGTTTTTAAAGTGTTTTTCAAAATTTTTACTGTAGTAGTGTACATAAAAAACTTTTATTGTAAATAGTTCAGTGTTTTTGGAGGTGTTCTTGAGTAGATATTTTAAAATACTTTTAGAATGAAAAATTCTTTTGAGATTTTTTTAAAATTAAAAATATCACAGCTTATCACTGCCATCCATCATTGCCACCACCCCATCCCTCCTTTCTCCTCCCTCTCCCTATACTCTACCTTCTCCTTCTCCTTCTCCTTCTCCTTCTCCTTCCTCCCATTCACTTCTCTTCCTTTCCACTGGAGCCCTCCCCTCCTCCCTTCCTCCTTTTCTAGTCGCAGCCAGAGCTCTCAAATCTAGTCCAAAGGGAGCTCTAGTCACGACCAAAAAGGGGAAGGTAGAGGAAGGGGCTCCCAATAGGGAGGGAAGAAAAGGAATAGAGAAAAAGGGGTGAGGGACGGAGAGGAAGTGAGAGGAAGGAGAAGAAGGAGACAAAAAGAGAGGAGAGAGGAGGGAGGAGGTAGCGGCGATGGTGGGGTGTGGTGAGTGGCAGTGTCGAAAGAACGAAGAGTGTATCAATTATTTATTTATTTAATTTTTAAGTGTATTTAATTGTATTTGAGATGTGTGTTTTTAGAGTTGCATTTGAAATTCTTTTCTGTAGATCCCACAAATAAAAATAGTTTTTCACAAAAATTCTCAATCCATAGGATACGAATCTGAATGCTATAATGCATGAAAATCAACATTGCAGAGCCCATTAAAAAGGAAAAGGGAAAAAAGAAGCTACTACTATTTTTGCCCTATTCCACCGGGGGATTGAGAGTTCTTGGAGAATTTCCTTGTTAGCATTAAATCATTGCCTGATCACTTAGGTTGACCGGTCCAACTTCAGTCAGTTTTTTCGCTTGGGCTGCTTGGACGCCAGCCATTTTACACGATTAGGTCAAACAGAATAAAAATTCCACTCCTACACGCTCAATATTATTATTGTCTTTGGCAAATGAAGAATAATTGATGCCTTGAAAATGTTTTGTGGGTGTTTTTGTTGTGGGGGGGGGGGGGGGGGGGGTGGATTACTTATACAGACTAGTATTGTAATGCTACTACAGTTGTATTGCATGGGGCCCGATTCAGCAAATAAATGAATAGCACTAGTACTGCGACCACCGCCTGGCTTTCAACGCGGAAATTGAAAGACTTGTCTGATGTACTAGTTGCCGAGCACGCGTGAAATTATTTCCAGAAAATGGTTGAGAGACTTCATGAATTGATGAATTGGATGGAGTTAAATCAGCTTGATCATTTTGACCAACGTCTTTATCTCCTACTCTTGATCTTGACATGAATTCCCTAGTCCCAATTACCATATGCAGGTGCAGGCATGACATCTTTGAATCTTTACATCCATGTAAAAAATATCAAGTATCTTCATTAAATCCCCAAAAACAATATCTGACACAGTACAATCCTGATCCATGAGAAGTTTTATGTTGGTACGAAGTAACTACTAGGCTAGTAGTTGGTTCTCAATCAGTAGAAAAGTTCTGACAACTGCTAATAGTTGGTTTAGGACTAATACAAAAATTTCATGTGCATACATTTGGATTGTAAATTATTTGGGATATTTCTACTGTAACACTTTTTGTAATGTGATGTATGTGAGATAAAAAGGTAATTGGGAAGATAAAAAGATGTATTGGAAATTGTAATGATGATGTTAGCAAATAAAATTGGGGAAATAATGCTCAATCCAAATGTATGCACATGAAATTGGGATGGGATCTTTATATATATGAACATGGAACTAATTTCATTGGTTCGAGAACAACTATTAGACATGTTTAGCAGTTGTTCTGGACGATATAAAATTTTCCCCTAGCCCATAGTTAAATGTATTTCTCATCCTCGTTGTTCTTAAATAGTTGTTCTAATGATGAAAAAGGAAAGAGGAATGCTCAATCTTGATGTTGCTTTCCCTCATTTGCCGATTAAAGCCTAAATAAACCCTTGAAATCTTTAAGTATTTGACATAGTACTCTTAATATTGCACGTTCTGAAAACTCTTCTTCTGTCATTTTAAAAAACCCTTGTTTGGATTGCTGTTTTTTACAAAAAAAAAAATTCTTACGTTCTTAATGAACACATTTTTAATTATCTATTAATTAGCAGAAAATTATGCAACAACTAAGGCCCTGTCTCGTTTACTTGTACACTTAAGAGCTTCAATTATGTAAAACTTAAGTATCGTTTTGTCATTGAAGCACTTGTTAACTGCTTCATTTTGTTAGGCTTTCGGAATCTTGAAATATTTTGGACTCAAAATGCTAAATCCGGTCCATTTACTGGTTCTTGACAGTAACCTTTTGGCATCAAAAATGCTTTTGGACTCAAAGTCTGTTGGTTTTTTGGGGCATGAACTAAGAAACAACACCTTAGTGTTGCAAAAAAAGCTTATAAGAGACTTGTATTGAAGGTAGAAAATGAGCTTATTGTTCTACATTCATCAACTCACTATTTATAGTGATTACATGAAACAAACTAGCAAAATATCCAACTAACAATTATCCTAGAAATCTCAACAAAATATAATCTCCTTCTACTAGCAAATCTTATCTAAAATATCTGTTAACAAACCAACATGATCTTTTGTTAACAAATATCCTTATTTTTCTAATAACTAAATTATTTTGATATCAAACATAATCTAGCAAAATATGTAGGAAAAGTTGCATATCTCAACACTCCTCCTTGCCACTTTTGCTGCAGATTTTGAATTGTCTTCTCAAATCTTTGAATCTTGTTTTGGACGAGACTTTTGTAAGAAATTCTGCAATTGATGATTAGCCTTGCAATGAACTTCTTCTTTTGTCTTCTCATGCCAAACTCCACATAAAAGATGATTTTTTTTTAATGTTTCCAAATAACCTTCTCATAGGTTTAAAATGGAACATCTTTTGACGATGTTTGAACCTATATAGAAAATATGAAATTTTGCATGATTCTTCATTTTGCCATCACCATCAAAATCTGTAGACCCAAAAACAGAAATGTTATAATCTTGATAAATATCAGGAATCAATCTGATATCTCCTGACTTATCAATGATCTCCTCCTGAATTTTTTCAGGATCTGGATTCTTGATTTCATCATCATGTTCCACTTTAGAATTGTCAAAATCTGACCAATTCATAGTGAAACTTCTCCTTTCTATTTTAATTGAGAATAATTTATTCTCAATCAAATCATCAGCCATTATCCTTGTGAAAACGGCATAAAAAACTGATATGTGAATGCTGGCCTTGGATCTCTGTCTAACTGCAACTCTGTGGTCTCTAATTTGTATATCCATCAGCTCTTCAAATGCTGATGAAACAAAATTCGTTTCCACCATATCCCGTGGATCATTGACTACCAAATAAGTCCAAAATTTTATGACCCAAATTTGGTAAGTTTCACCACCAAAAGTTGAAATATTTGACAAAAAGTTCTTTCCTGTCATGGCTTTGAACTTATAAAAGATTCTCACCAATGCATCACTCTAAAAAAAACTCAGGCCCTTAAGATATAGGCTCTTGATACCACTTTGTTGGTTTTTTGGGGCATGAACTAAGAAACAACACCTTAGTGTTGCAAAAAAAGCTTATAAGAGACTTGTATTGAAGGTAGAAAATGAGCTTATTGTTCTACATTCATCAACTCACTATTTATAGTGATTACATGAAACAAACTAGCAAAATATCCAACTAACAATTATCCTAGAAATCTCAACAAAATATAATCTCCTTCTACTAGCAAATCTTATCTAAAATATCTGTTAACAAACCAACATGATCTTTTGTTAACAAATATCCTTATTTTTCTAATAACTAAATTATTTTGATATCAAACATAATCTAGCAAAATATGTAGGAAAAGTTGCATATCTCAACAAAGTCCGTACACTGATGGCTCATGGAAAACAGCACAAAATAGCAAGTGGTCTCGTATAAAAACAAGAATTCTATTCATCTTGCTTGAATTGAGAGATTAATTGCTATTCTTCTAGAAGGGGGTTGAAGTGTGAAAGGGATAATTCTGACTGATTGATCTCACAGGCACAACTCCAGGAATTTTGAGTCTACGCATGCTGTCGTTCTTGTTTACTCAAAGAAAGCAAACACATTGGCAGGCATATATGATGTCATTCAGCTTTCACCGTGGCTTTTGTTGTCCCTGGGAATAGTACAAAATCAAACTTTCACAATCAAGAGCAAGAAATGGAAGTTCAAAAGTCATATCCAGCAACAACATTTCCATTTCATCATCAACGTCTGTTCAGTATTTTCTTTACTTCTGCGCCACTTACAATCTGCTTATGTCCATCTCTAGACTAGTCACTTTTGCCATTTTGCAATACAAACCATTTTGGTTCTTCAATTGCATGGCTTGGCTTCACTCTGATTACTGCTAGAGTTTCTCAATCACTACTACCATCCACGAGAGTTCATGCTCATGAATACTTTGGCGCCACGACTTCTTTTTTTTTTTCATCCAACCATGGAATTCTTAAGAAGCTTGTTCTTTTTTCTTTTTTTTTTTCTCTCTCTCTTTTTATGCTAAAGCTGATCTTTGCCCAGCCAACCACTGACCCAAATGAAGGGTTTTTCCCAGTTCATCATCATTTCTTTTCTTTTTTTTTTTTAAAAAAAAAGTTGTTCCCTTTATATAGCTGGCTAGTTAGTCTAAAGTTCTCAATTGAGCACTTCACAAACTTTATTGTATGCCTCGTACTATTGGATAGCGGTTGCTGTGAACAAGATTCTTGATCATTGGAACTTGCAAACCAAGTTGAATATGACTAGGATTGATCCCTGCACCAAGAATGCTACTTGGGCACCAGACGCAGCAAATCCCAGGATTGCTTGTGAATGTTCTGCCACTGTCTGCCATATAACTCAATTGTCAGTTCATCATCCACAATTTTTTTTTTTTTTGTTTTATTCTTTAACGGAGACGTCTGATCCTCATATCATTTAGGAAAATTTATGCTCTGGATATTTCTGGTGAACTTCCACAGCAACTTTTTCAGCTAAAAGAGCTCATGGACTTGTAAGTGATCTTTAGCCTATTTGGAAAATTTACTTCACTTCCTCCTGCATAGCCGTGTGACTTAGAAATGACACTGCATGTTCAATCGAGTGCAACATATTGTAGGAATTTGGGACTGAATGTACTCAGTGGTTCCATCCCAGCTGAAATTGGTCAATTGTCGAAGATGCAATGCTTGTTACTGTCGCTCAAACTGATGAGAACTTTCATATTCAAAGCAGATTAGTTTGAAATCTTGATTTGCATAAGAACTTCACTGGTCTGGTAGTTGGCATCCATGCAAGCATTTTCTTTTATTGCGATTCCTCTTTTCATCATACTTAATACGACTGAGCCTTAGAAGTATTTAGACCATTCCTTTTCTGTTATATCAGAAGTTTTAGCTCAAACAATTTCCATGGACTGTTACCAACAGAGCTGGGAAGATTAACTTCCTTAGGGCAGCTGTAAGTGTTCTACAAGAATTATAATAAATTATAAGGGAAAATCGTTCAAAACATCCCTCTCATTTTGCAAAATAACTTTTTTTGTCCCTCACTTTTAAAAATGTAATTTTACATCCCTTATAAATTTACGTTGGTCAAATTTGGTCCCTACTTAGGTTTTTGACTAGTTTTTTGTCGGAATTCACCACGTGCCTTGCACGTGATCATATTTTAAGGGCAAAATTGTCAAATTAAATTTTATATAATTCGATTCATGATCCTTCACATTTCATAAAATAAATTTTTTCGTCCCTTACATTTCATAAAATGAATTTTTTCATCCTTCACATTTTTCAAAATGAGTTTTTTCATCTTTTATTGATCATGTGTGTGAATAATTTTTTTTAAATCCATATATACATCTATTTGATTTCACTTGAACAGTACGAATAGCATGTGAAATCAAATAGAGATATATTACATACTGCTCAAGTGAAATCAAATAGATATATACATGAGTTTAAAAAAATTGTTAATTTTTCATCTATATTCATTTTCTTTTACTCGAAATTTGAAAATAAAAAAGACATTTAATCCTCACATTTTATAGTCTGATCCTTGATCAACTAGGTACATTGATAGGAGTGGAGTACTAAGTGGACCCACTCCACAAGAACTCTCAAAGCTGAATTCCCTTCGTACATTATATGACTGAACTTTTGCATCAAGCTAAGTCCTGAATAATGGAGGGAAAAAGTCAAAAGTCAAAGTCAACCATGTCTTTTGCAACTTGCTGGTGGGCGTCAGAAAACAGATTTACAGGAAAGCCCCCCTGATTTCCTGGAAAGTCTTGCAGCTCTCACCATGGTTTGCCGTAGCTGGTCGTGGTCGCATCGTAGTCTTAGTTATTCCACATCCTTCATGATATATCGGTTGAATATCGAGTGATACACACATTATAACATATAAAAATTTTCAAAAAAATCTTAAAAAATTACTAAATTTAGAAAATACCAAAAAAAGTACAATCTGAAAAAATATTCGAGTCAATTCCGAGTTGACTTGGATATATGCCCGATACAATATATCACGGATTCGAATCGGCCAATATCGACTGAGTCAGAGCAAGTCGCCACAGATATGGTAACATCCGTGATTCGAGATCGGTATCGTACCGATTCCTTCCGTTCCAATTATGACTCTGCCAATTCGTATCGGAATCGGCCGATATTGCTAACCATCACAGTCCTCTATGCTGTGGCATGTGTTTTCCCTTTCCATTTTAGTTCCTTTGGTTCACATTGAACTTTCCCCTTTTTCCTTCCTAAAATTGGGTCTCATGTTTTAGTGAATCTCTAGCTGATCAGTTTCCAATAACAGGAGGCTAGCTTGAAGGAAGGAACTAGTCTTGAATGTCAAATTCCAAGCAGCTTTGGTGCACTTGCGAAACTGGAAGACTTGTAAGGAAGTCTAGTAGTTTAGTTTCCTCAAATGCAGTAGTAACTTTTCTACTCGCTTATATTTTAGTATCAAACGTGCACGAATTTTCATTAACACCTCCATTGATGATTATAAGTCAACTTCTTCACTGCTTTGTGACTATTCCACTTGATGATAGTTCCAATTATACATGCACACAAAAGTGTCCTAAGTCAGTTCTGCTAAGTTTGCTACTCTGCGTCAGGAATGTATGTTGTAGGCACTTCAATCAATGACAACAGTTCCCATAACAGGTTAGCCTTTTAAACTTTTAATTAGCAAAGAACTCGGTTGTTTAATCAAGTTTTGCTTGTCAGAACTAAAATGAGCATTGATAATAAACTGAGATGCAACTCAATTGAGTCTTATCCTCACAGTGAGTAAAATATAACATGCTCTAGCTTCCTCAATCTTTTTTCGACTAGTTTAGGTGATAATAATCCAAAATTGGTTCTTCCGATCGATGCAGGAAAATGACTGCAAAGCTGAATTGCCTTCAAGGCAATGCGAGGTGCGCTGACATGATATCTAGGCTCTAAACATTTCTTGGTCATTGAATTATACATGGTAACCGCAATAACACGAGATTATAGGCCACGCCTAAAGGACTTTAACAACATTGCTAACCAAAGAAACTTCTCCATATATTATTGTTTGAATTATAGATTTGTTGCGTAAACTTAATTATGTTGTTGAAGCTTCATCCTCCATCAACTGTGGAGGCACAGAACAAGTTTCTGCAGCAGGAATAAAATTTGATGATGGTTCAGAAGCATTAGGAGCTGCCTCCTTGTACACAAGCCCCAGCACTGAATGGGCAGTCAGCAGCTCAGAAGCTTTCATTGCAAACCCGAACGGACCCAAATTTGTAGCTCAAACTCAAAGGGTTTCTCAAATCACAGGTACATTAGATTCTGAGCCATATAAAACAGCAAGGCTGTCAGCGAGTTCATTAAGATATGACGGCCTTGGACTGAAAAACGGAAAGTACAATGTCGAGATCCACTTTGCTGAGATGCAAATGGAAGATTCTCAATCCTGGAAAGGTCTTGGGAGACGCTTATTCGACATTTACGCCCAGGTACTCCAACTTTTCATGAAAAATATCAAGCAACACACAACATCTTGATTAATTTCGTTGGAAAAAACTAAGATAATAAAATTTATGTTCATTGGAAAAGGTTATGCCGTGAATTTTAATGTTGAAGATTTCCAATAGAGCAGTGGTTAAGACGTTCCAGGCAAATGTAACAAACACGGTGATGTACATACATTTGTACTGGGCAGGAAGAGGAACTTGCTGCATCCCTTTTCAAAGCACTTATGGTCCATTATATTGGTTTCAGCCATCCACGTTACTCAAGGTTCTCATCATCAAGCTCAGCTCCTTTAATTCTCATTCAATCTTTTTCTAATTACAAAAATCCCGACAATTAGTCAGAGTTCAATTGGTTTCATTTCTTTGCTAGCAGCATCTGATTCGATCGGTTCTTCAAGAAGTAACAACAAACGAGTAGGAAAAATTGCTGAGATAGCAGCTGGAACTGGAAGTGCATCAGGGCTGTTGATAATTTTGTTCCACTTTCTACATGTAGCGGACTAAAGGAAGCACCAGCCCACATGCGAGTAAAAACTGACTCTCCAAGAGAAGAATAAAATTTGCAGGCAAAATTTGAGGGCGTTGCTTTCTGATTACTTTTGGATATTTTGAGAACAAAAGTTCTTTTGGACACATAGATAGCTAGGAATCCTTACATAACTTTGTCATCAAGAAATTTTGAGGGATTAGTTGCTCGAAATATTAGACATCCAGTTTCCTTAGCCTGTGGGGCATCCATGGATTGGATTTTCTCCAGGAAAATAAATAAGTTTGGAAAACTGTAAATATAGATAAAATAAACATGAAGCTTCATGCTATGTGAACTTTGGGTGCCAAATGTGAATGTAGGCCACTGGACAAATAGACCAAAAGTTCAGTATAATGCACGGGAATTCGCCCAATTGGGAATTTGGGATACACCAAAACGTTTCACCGGGAAAACCCACGAAAGTAGGAAAAACGATCACGGTGGGACTCGAACCCACAATCTCCCGCTCCGGAGGCGAGCGCCTTATCCATTAGGCCACGCGATCGATGTAAGAAGCTTTTTCATATATCGATAAATATGCTAGCTGGCAAAACGGCAGCTCAAGAATCGCATAATCTGATTGAGACGCGCTCATTCTCTCTGTATCCAGCTCTCACTGTCACTGCTCAGCATTTGAAAGCTCCAATTATTTTTTGCCAGACAAAATAACTTCTAATATGCTTCTACATCTAGTCTACCCTAAGAGAAGGAATGGACTCAAAGGAATCATGGGAAGACCTCCGAGTGGACTAAGTCGCCTTCGAATCAGACGATGTATTATACATTCGCAAGTAAAATTCTAGAAGATCTTAAATAGAAATGTAAGGTGAAAATATTGTTAAATTGATTCTTATTGTTAAATCCTAATCTAAAACGTGTAAAAACTTTTTTTTTTTTACCAAAAAAAAGGACCTGATCCCACTTCAGGTCCCAACCCTTATTTGGATTGTTGAGTTATTCCCCATTTTTGTTACAAGGGTCGAACTCTGATGAATGCCCTAACTAGGGACTATACCACCAGATCGGCTACCTTGGAGGGACTTAAAACGTGTATATACTTGTATGCTTCTTGTGTATAAGTGTACCGTGTACGCACCATTCATCCACGAATCCTTCCAAAGTCCACACTCAAAAAAACCTTTTTAATATTCAATTTTCATGGTACAAGCATTAAACAAAAATATCAAAGCCATCACAATCACCAAATAACTCAATCACCTTCTCCCTAGTTCTGTGTATACAACACATAAAGTAAGTAAATTTGATGAATGCACCATGCGCGTAGGGTACAATTTTAATCTCTCAATTTTAATAACTCAATCACCTTCTCCCTATTGCACTGCTCTAGGATCCCATGCCAAAGCTATATTTCACAGTTTAGGTGGCTAATGGCTTAATGCAGCTCTAATATTCAACACTTTATTTTTTTGTTTTGTTTTTGTTGGGGGGAGGGGGAGGGGGAGGGGGCAGGGGAAGGAGGAGGAGAGGTGATAGTACTAAGAAGATAAACTTTGGACCTCACGTCATTTTAGCTTCACTTGCACACATTTCTTGATTTAGCTACATTTCAAGTTTTCTTGTTCAATTTCAACAACCTTCCTTCTGGATACTAGCGGTAGTAGTACTGATATGATCATTTGGAGTCATCTAATCCAACATTATTGTTCGTTGAATCAGCATTCTGCTTGAATAATGGGAGTTGAGTTGAGGGGATATTTCGAAATGATATCGAGGGCCCTTGTTCTTCTAGCAGATTTCTAAGGTGGCTGGCTCTGGCTACACTAAAATTTAGAAATCAGATGAAAAGTTCACGTAATTCTTGCAAACTTCGGAGGCAGTCAATCAAATCTAAACTAGCAATCAAGAAGAAAAAGAAAAAGTTTCCAGAAAAATGCCGTCCAGAAATAGAATAAAGAAATCCGCAAAGCGACGGTGGCTCTAGGGAAGGTGGAAATTGGATGACCAGCCCTCCTCCTCTCCTCTGTGGCCTACAAATCTCCATTGCATGACATAACAACAGGAAAGGGAAGGGAAGAAGGGTCCAACAGCAATTAAATCCGTTGTCCTTTCGTTGCTAGTTGCCAATAGTATTAGGTAAAACAGAAGAAATTATAGCAGCAGGAGCAGAAGCAGGTGGTTCTTTCTCCCATCTGCAGACTTGGCGTTATGGTATTGGAACTTTGAATCTACTTTTTTTTTTTTTTTTTTTGTTTTTAACTCGTTTACTTTGTTGCCCTTCAGCTTAGGTATTAATAGGACTTGATGACTTAATAACACAAGAAATTAATGGACCCAAAAGTTTTGTAAAGTCCAAAAGGTGACAAAAGAATCACATTATACTACTGCTTCTTTTCGAGGGCAGCCACGCCACTATTTGTTCTTGAACATGGGGTTGTTAAAAGTAACCTAAACGTAAACATGTCAAGAAGAAAAAATAAACAGAGCATTATTATTGACAGGCTACTTTACAAATTTTTATTAGCACTGCACTGGTAAAAATAAAAAATCCCATAAATGACTTTGTAAAAGCTGTACCATCATTGTCCCGGCTCAATATTATGGGACCACTGGTGCTGTTAGTGATTTAGTAGTCTATTCCATTGATGGTTAGGTATCATCTTTCATTATGGATCCAAAGCTACATCTATTAACTTAGTTTTTTTTTTTGTTTCCACAAGCATCCTAATGCTAGGTACTCTTTTTTTTTTTTATCTTTTCCTTTGTGTAACTATTCTATTCTAGACTACAAGAAAGAGAGTCTAAAAAGACTTGTGTTAGAGACTAAAAAGCAGGTGGGAGTTTGGGAGTTGAACCCCCACCTACATTTTTCGCTGCAGATGGGAGTTTGGGAGTTGAACCCCCACCTACAGCCTCCAAGGAGGGGACTTAAGTCCCTCCTAATGCTAGGCCTAGGTACTCAAAATTGTCAACCTTACCAGTTTGTTCTGTATAGAAAATAGAGATTTTAGATATCTAATGCCAAAGATGGTAGAGTGCTTCTTCGTGAGGTGTTGTAAGTCAGTTTGTCATTAACATTAACGTTAAAAACCCTACTACCACGTTCTATTTTATTAGTAATTTATTTGCATGTGTTATCTGCCACGCATTTACACAGGTGAACTAAAGCATCATTCTCAACCCCCCGGATTGCAAGTTTTCAAAGTAAAATTGTTACGTTTTTCGTGGACATATTTTTCAATTACCCTTTTACCCAACATATATTAAATCGTTACAATAATTTTTCTACAAAAAGTTGAGAAAAATGCAATCCGAACAAGGCCTAAAAAGTGTCTTATGGACAGGAGGAGGTCAAGGATTTGACCCTTGCCTCTCATACTTGTCACTTTTATGGCCCCCTTTTTCATAAATTAATAGCAGACGTAATTAAGTGACGGTCGACAAAATAAAAATAAAAAATTCAACCCTTGCATTGCTTCTCGTACTTGTCCTTTTTTTTAAAAAAAAAATTATCATTTTCATTTGTTTTCTTGTAGGGGGTGCACTAGGAAAGCAAGAGACTTTTGTAGGAATCCGGCCGCTACTCAAGCAGAATTCATTGTAGTCACTGTAGTTTGTACATCAATCAAGGATTCAATGGAGGAGTGAAAGTGATGTCCACTCCACAGGGTTCAGAACCAATAAAATTATGGGAAGGTGATATTTAAAGTAGATCCATCATGTTTGCTGAATAAACATAGCACAACAACAAAAGAGAGAGATCCAAAGCTAAAGTCGAAGAAAAAAAGAGATGCATGCAAGAACCTCAGGTCAGATTTGCTATTGAGAGGGAAGCTTCAACTTTGTTTCGAGCCTTTCCCTAGTCATCATAATATATTTATGTAGCAGAAGCATAAAGTAGTAGCAGCGTAGAACAAAGTTTTGGGTCCTGCAAAGATAGCGAAAGCCTTTAATCAGTGGTCTGTTAGAATCCAATGGATTCTATTCCCCGGACGGTATTCGTCAACCACAGACCGACAATTACAGCATGCAAGCGATTAAGTATTCATCTATCTCTGCAGATTCAAGAAATGGTCCTCTCTTCATTGCATTTGACCTCTTACCCTTATTTCAGCATCTTTTTCCCCATCCAGTGATGATTATGCAATATCATAATTTGATGAGCTGCCAACCCATAGGCGATTTTCTAAACAAGTCAAAAGACGCGTCCTGAACGCCATCTTTGATGCATGCGTTCTAATTAAAGAGTATTAAAACGCTAAAATTTGATCAGGAGCTGAAATGTGCTGTGCTGATTGGTTTTTCAGGCAGCTTCATGTTTGGCTAATAAACAACTACTGATCCCGTACGCGCTAAAAGTCAGCATTTCTCAAAGAAGCTTCGTGGAATAAACAAAAGGGCAGATTCGGTGCCTTCCATCTTTTCTGCTACATCCTTGTGTATGCATTAGTTTTTTTTCTTCCCTCTAGTAAATGTCGATCAAGGCATCTAATCAAGTCCACATCGAGAATCCCCTTTCTTGTTCTTGTATGCTTGATGACTCAGTAATATTTCCTTGTTCGTGACAACAGTAACTACAAATATCAAGAACAGGTATATGCGAAGCTAGATTGAAGGCAAGTAAAAGGAAACCCCACAGGTCTTCCAAGCCTTGACAACAATCAAATGTACAGAGTCTTCCTAACCGTCCATAACCTATCAGGAGGAGAGCACCAGAAAGCATCCCTCCATGGTAAAACCAAGCATATCCACATTCATAATCCCCAAAAAGGAAAGGACAATCAAACTAAAAAAGAATTCAACTTTACTGTCGCCAACAATTGATGCAAGGGCAGTAGTAATTACATACTCGTTCAAATCTCATATGTGAACATTACAGTTCAGCTTCACGCTCCCATATTTTGAGAAGCAGCTATCCTTCAGCATAGGAAGCACTACTTCACAATTGCAATAACTAATGATAATCAGACCAAATTCAAACCAGAGGCGCAGAAATATGCATTACGAGTAATCCATCAAAAGCTCGCATTTGTTGTTGCAATCTCTAGAGAGCAAGAAACCTACAGTTACAATTAGAACTTGACTTCATTAACCACCACGAACTATTGGAGACATAATTTACATCAAAAGAATGAAATCAGCATCACGTTAAAACAAGTGGTATAATCACATGAACATAGAGTTGCCAAGAGTTTCCAAGTACTACAAAAACAGAGAGAGGTAACATATCAATCACAGAGCACTCCACATCAAAATCCTCCACCATTGTTAATTCCATTAAGGTTCGGTTTCCCCTCTTCCTCTGAGCCTTTCTACCCATTGGCATGAACAAATTACAAGAATAATTTCACATGAAATACAGTGAAAGGGGGGGAAAATTCTACAAGGAATAAAAGAAGAAAAAGAAATGAAGATGTAACTATAAACCAAAATGGATCAATCAAATTGGAGTATGGTAATACCCTGCAGGTGGTACTCCCATTCCATATGCAGGAGGCATTCCATAAGGCATCATTGGTGGTTGGCCCGGAGAGTAGTACCCCCCTGCGCTGATCTTAGACAAACTAGCTTGACCTTGCATGCCATCTCTAGCATATTGTTGCCATACCACTTGCTCCTGCACTAAAAGCCCCTGCTTCTTTTCCATATCTGCCATTTGTACATAAGGAGGAGGAGGAATGCACAAAGACGCAGCAAATGGATCTTGTCCAACTGTCTGGACTGTTCCATCAGGAGCAGGAAGCGCCAAGACTGGTGTCTTTCCAGGTGCAGGCAAAGCCACACTGCTCGCACTTCCACCACTTAAATGGGAAGAGCTCACTTGTTGCCTAACCATTCCTTGATCATACATCCCATTCAGCAACAAAGGATCGAGCCCACCACCCATTGCAGCCTTCTGTCTAGACAAATTGCTAGCTGTCTCCACCAAGGCCAACTCCCAGTCAGCCTTCCCACCCTCAACAGCCGGATTCTGCCAAGCAGAGGTTACCTCAGGTTGCCCATTCGCTGGGAAAGCTTCCCACGAGCCATTTCCATTATTAGCCACGGGTCCAGCAAACAAAGCCAATGCCAACTTATTCCCCTGATCATCAGCAGTCACCCCATCGTCCCTCAAATCCACCAAATCTCCAGCCACCTCTGGTACAACAGGCTTTGGAGGCTCGGGCTCGGCTGGTGGCGGCGGAGTGTAACTCTCTGGTGCCGGCAGCGCCTTAATCTCATTCATATCCGGTACCGGCTCCTCCTCCCTCTCCACGGGCTGAGGCTCCACTTTCCTCTCAGGACTCTTGGTCGCCTTCGCTCTATCTCTCACAAATTCCTCTAAAGTCTCCAACAACTTACCAGTAATCCTCTGAACTTCAGGATACTCAGATGACCTCGCTACACCAATATCCTTGCACCAATTGTAAAATCCAACCAGTTCATCAATCTGCTTGGCAGCACTAGTATAGGCATCAAACGCCTTAACACAATCCTGATACTCCATGTCGAAGAACTTGTCCAACAAAATAGCCAAAACCTCACAAATATCAGCATACAACTTGAAACTCTCCTTCACCATAGGATACAGTGCCACCATAATCATCCTCTCAGTCTTGGCCAAACCCGTCGGCCGACACGCCAAGAATCGATCCAAAAGCCTCTGCAGATGTCCCATCTTTCCAAAAATCCGCTCGGGCGTCATTTCCCTCAATGGGGTCACATCCTTCATCTCCTCTTTAGGCTCCCTGACATCCCCGGATGACCTCGACCTCCTCATCCCATAAACCGGCTCATCTCTAAACTCATTGTAATCATAATCATAGCCATAACCCCGACTGGGACCGGGGGGAGATCTATACCTGTCTTCTCCATGGGCAGATCCACTCTGCTTCTTGTCATACACCATCATCTCCAGCCTCTGATCCAGATAAAACGCGTAAGTCCTGACAAAAGCGGAGTGATCCCACGAGCTAGAATGCGCCTCGTCGCGGAAATCAGACAAGTTCAACAGCCTAGTACCTCTCCTAGTAGCATACATGATTTCTTGCTGGAAAATGGTGTCGCCGTCGTTGAGCAGGCGGTGAATGAGCATCAAACACTTGAGGGCCACAATCCAATCCCGGGTTTTTCCCAACCTTTTGGAAACCGCCGACACGCAAGCGTTGACGTAGCCTCTGGAAGAAGAGGTGAGATGGAGGATTTCTCGAATGTACTTCTCCCCAGCAGGGTCGTCGTCATGGCTAGTAGCTTTAACGATAGCAACTTCCAGCTCGGGGGCCATGTTGCTGGCTACTTTGGCGATTCCTATGCTAGTTTGGTCCTTCACTGCCCCGATCGCCTTCCGAATCGTACTGGGCGCCATGATCCGAAAGTTGAGAATCTCAAATTAAAAAGAAAAACTTATTGCTATCAAACGGGGGGAAGAAAGGAAGGAAATGGGATGACGATTCCAGGGGAAACCCGGAACAGATCTGGCTGAAATATAAGTGGGGGTTTTTGGGTTCGGAGTAATGGGTTTGGTGCTGTAATCTCTCCCTACTTTGTTCTAGATTAGCTGCGAGATTTGAGCTTCGGGAGTGGGGGTGGGGAGGATTCTGATTTCTGAAACGGGAAAGGAAACTCGGGGAAAGGCCGGAAGGGAAAGAAGGGAAATAAATCAATCAATAATAATTATGGGAAGTAGCAGTGAAGGAAAATTGAGAGGTGGGTTTAAATTAGTTGGGGGGGTTGGGATCCGGGAGAATTTGAGCCGTTGGATTTTGATCAAGCGATGGCAATAAGAGGATCGCGAGAGTGTCGGGCGGTGTCGGAAGTGCGTGAGTGCGTGTCTACTGAGACAGTGGAGGGGCGTGTTTAGGACAGCAAATGAGTTGGGTTAGATGGGATTATAGGGAAGGGATTTGGCTCGTAATAATAGATCCGTCTGTATTAGCTGTTTTTTGGGATACTTTTAAAAAATTTTACCATAGTAACGTTCACGAAAAATTTTTACTATAAAATTTTTTTAAAATATTTGATATTTTATATGAATGAGATATTTTTTGAATTATTATGTATTACTATAATATTATATTTAAAAATTTTATTTTTAAAAAAATGTCTAATCTAAACAGGGATATATATTTTCATTTATTCTCTCCATTTCTCGTAATATATATTTGGGTGCAAGATCATTTTTTTATTTATTAAAAAAGAACATAATTATTTAAATTTAATTAATCTTAATTTTTGCTAAAAAAATAAAAATACATGTTATACATCTAAATATACAGCGCAGGAATAAAAAATGGAGGGACGTGTCAAATCCTAGATTATATCAGTAGTTAGCAGCATCAAGTACAACAGCTGTCAACGTAAGAAGTAAAGAGGTTCTTTACTGTTGTGGGTTGAGATGTTAATCCCTCTTCTTCTTCTTCTTGTTGTTGTTACACCAAGCGTACGGTGATGGTGATTGAGACCTTTTTCTCTCTTTCCTTTTTTTTTTTCTTTCATTTTTGTTTTGGGTGATCTGGCTTTTTTTTTTTTTTTTTTTTGGGATAAAGTTAATGATATACTTCAAGCATTGCTTGGTGAGGTGTTCACGTATAGAACTTGACAACTTTTGGAAGCACCAAAAAAATTGTACGTCCATTCCATTGTCAAACGCAGTATATAGCCCACTCACTGCCAACCTGCGAAATTGATCAAGAAAAGAATTTGATCACTTCCAGGGGCACAGATCCAATCAAGCTCAGCAGACCATGAGCAAGCTTTCCTGTAAACCAGACACAAATGGCTTCGATTTTCTCCCAAGCCGTAGCAGCTACCTTGCACTCAAAAAGCAGGTCTTCCATGGATTCTTCTGCATTCAGACGAACCACGTAGGTGTGCTGGAGAAGTCTAGCTAGCCGGGTCAGAGGTCAAACACAAGATGAGTTCACGAGTAAAATAGGAAGTGATCGAGGCTAAATCACCATGGGATCTCTCCGATAGTTAAATCAATAGTTGTCTAGAATTATATTGAGTGAGTTGAAGTACATACCTCTCAAATGAGAAAGAGGCTAGGATTTATCCCTAGCGGAGTTAGGGAGTCGAATGACAAGTTCAATCGATAACTTAATTTCGTAAAATAAGATTTGATAGCGATATCAGTAGTAAAGTTAAATTATAGGACGGTTGACTATCACATCAATCATATTAATTACAAGTCAAATCATAGTGATGAACCAAGACTTTTGAGAACCTCGAATAAACAAGTCATTTCGAAATGGACTTTGACAAAGGCCGATTTGACCGAGGTACCCTCTGACTTAGGTTAATCGAGGTATCCTTCGAGTCGAGATGGCCGAGGTATCCATACTAAACAATCCCACTTTTCCATTCAGTCTCAAGTGCCTTACATAGTCTTTCGTAGGAATGTAATCAAACTGAACTACTCACAAGCTGCCCACGAGGAGCTCGATAAAAAACTTGACTTGTATTCATTCAAAATCGAGTGCAAGTAACTTGATAATTATTCAAGTCAAATTCGAGTATTGGTTTTTAAAGTTCAGTGGTTTGTCATGACTTACCGAGCATAAAATAATTAATTAAAAATTATATATTTAGTTACTATAATTTTACTCTTTTAGGTATGGAAGTTGTATATATTATCAGAATTACTCTTTTAATCGATTCAAGTACTCGAACTTAATTATATTCACAAGAAAATCAAGCACAATCGAGTTAATCTCAGGTTTTCGAACTATTCTTCGAATTCGAATTCCATTTTTGCTACTCGTTCAAGCTCGAACTCGAACTCGAATTCAAATAGTACATGTTTACTATCGAGTCGAGCTCAAATATAGGGATACTCGCGCTCGACTCGACAAGATTACATCCCTAGTCTTTTGAAATAGTTTGGTAGTATATGACTTCGGATTTTACGAATATAAACAAGATACCTCGACATGAAACTCGCAATAAGTGTATGGGTGCAGGTTGAAACTCATGTTTGTGAGGTTTACGAGATCGAGCCTGGGTTGAGATTCAAATCTCAGCTCTCATGCTCAGATGAGGTCGACCCTTTGTAATGGGAAATATATATGGAGTACAAAATATGTTTTAGGAGTAGAATGTGTTGGTTTAGAGGCGGCGTCGACATTGCTCATAGGCCACCTGGTTTCCAATTGTCTAAGGACTTAAAAGTCCGCACCGACTAAAGAATCCCATCTATAGCAGGACTTGGACCAACCTAATGCTTATAAAGAAACCATAAACTAACGGAAACGAATTAAGAACAATCCTGCTTTACTGGCCCAACCCATCAAGGCGCTGTACTCTGAATCTATTTTAGGGAAAAAAAAGGCAGTTCCGCGTATATATTTCCACAAAATTTCCTGCCCATTAACTGGTAATTATGTTTATATATAAGGAAAAAAATGATAATTATGTTGATTGAATCAATCAATGCGTATCTGCATGCTCTTGGAATTGTTTCCTCCTCCTCCTCCTCATGGTAAGAAAACTACTAGATACGTTTCCTGCTCGAGGAAATTTTTTGCTAGACCAGCCCAGCTTTTGAGTTTTGACATGGAGAAGCTGTATGGTGCACAATTAATACATCTGTTAATGCTTTTATTCTTCCTTGCAGGCATGCATTGTTGCTTTTGTAGAACAAATTTGAGTGCTTGTTGTCTTCAAGAAGAGAGATATGCTTTCCAGAAATTCAAAGCAAGCCTCTCCGAGCCAATCTTCCAGTACCAAAGAAATGCAACCCTCATGGACCATCGCAATCTACAGCGGCTGAAGATCACGAGACAGAAGATGATGAAGACAGTAGAGAGGAGTCAATAATATTATTGTTCTATATATGGGTTTGTGATTGCTGGTTTTGCCACTGGGTTCTGGGGGTTTCTGAGAATCTTGGTGCTGAAAAAGGGCTGGAGACATGCCTTTCATTTTGGCAGCTTCTTGGTTTCTGCAAAAGAAAGAATTCCTCTAGAGATAGCTCTGAAAGCCAGGAGATTTTCACTTTCTGCAGCTTGATCATGCAAAATTCTGTCGCAACACTTGCGTTGGACTTTGCTTACGAAGGTCAGCACCCGTGGTGATGTCAGAGTCAAAGAAACACAACCGTTATGATTCCGCACCATGTTTGTATTGTCATTTTTCTTCAAAAAGATTTTTAGGTTAACTTATTTTTTATCTTATATATATCAAATCGTTATAATATATATTTTTTATCAAAAAATTCAAAAAATAGCTAAATGCTAGTCCAAATAATAAGACTATTGGAAAATGTATATATCATAAAGGAGTAATTTCAGAAACCTCTCCTGAGGTTTTTGACAATTTCACTAAACTTTCTTGAAATTTTTAATATTATACTTACCTCCCTTGATAATAGACGATGACTATAATAACCTTCATAATTTTTCAAAAAACAAGCCATTGATAAAAAAAAAAAAAAGGGGAAAAGATAACTGAAAAAAGGAAACTGAAAAAAAAGAAAACAATTCTTCTTGACCTGACCATATAATATGGCCGAATTATTTCAACAATTGCCATTAAATTATAACCTTTTATCACTCAAATGTGCTAATCAAGGTAAATGTCTCATTCATTCTATTACTCAAATATGCTACTGCCTTTGATAATGATGGAAGTAATCATCATTACCAGCAACCCAATTGTTTATATCATTGAACACAAAAAACTATTGGATTACGTGAAAGTATAATTTGATGAACTGTGCTAAGATTACTATCCTAAACTTGCATTTTGTTGATGTTTTGCTTGGTTTCTCTTAATAGACATCAAACTTGTTTTCAGTAAAATTGTGTCAATTCAGAGAAAAAAATGTGGATTGATTTAGGATGACCAACCCAAATGTTGAGAGCAGAGGTTAGAAGAATTTTGGTAACTAAGAGCTTGGGCGTTTGAGTGAGAAAAAGGTAAGAATTGTGAGTTTTATGACAAACGGTTTGGTAGGCAATATATGGAAGAAACCTATAGAGAGATAAAGATTATGAAGGTAAGAATTATGACGGTAGATTTTAACATCTAAAACAAAGAGTTTGTTTGAAAGAATAAGAAGTGATAAGAATTTGAAAATTTGAACGGATGTAAAAAACTATAGAGATGAAAAATATCAAGACATTGATTAAGTAATAAAATTCATAATTTTGATAATATCCAAGTGTATTCTTGACTTTCAAAAAATTTTAATGATTATTCATATTAAGGAAATTTAGACGAGGACATATACTTTTTTTTGGTCTTATATCACCAAGGTGAAACCTAAACCTATGATCTAGAGGAGGTATGTGAAAATTTTAAAACGTTAGAAAAACTATCTAAAATTACTAGAAACCTCAAGGGACGTTTCTAAAATTGTCCCTATCATAAATAAGCATGCAAGCTACTTTTACTATCCCCCAGTATTGTTTTACACACATCTATATAAATACTTGCTTTGTTGAGTTATCTTCTCTCCCAATATGAAACTAACAGTTGCATACATCCCCACGAGTATGAATCTATGGTGACGGTGGAAGTTTGAATTTCCGGCCCTGGGCAGACAGAGGGTGGTGCCTGGTGCCACCGCTTGAGTACTCGTTCCATCTTTTTCATTGAAAAAGAAGAGAAAAAGTAACAATATATGATTGTCATCCTTTCGCAGACAAAGTTGAACATAAATGATGATGATTGTGAACCATTGTTAGAGGATAAGTGATAGGGCAGAAATTAAGTAATAATGAGGAATATATTTTACGAAGAAAGGTGGTCGCACAAGAGCATACCATATCACGTGCGGAAGAGTAAGGACCGATGACAAAATGAATGATCTTGTCCCGTATTTACTCGAACAAACAAAGCTCGCTCGGTAGCTTCCTTACTCCTTACTCCTTACTTTCAGAAAGCGTCACAAAATATTACAAAACCAACAAAAAAATTTAAAAAAAAAAAGATACACAAGAAATAGTAAACAACAGCAACAATTAGAGATGGAGATGTGCTCATCATCAATTAGTAGCATTTACCCAATGCATGCATTACAATCATCCATTTGTGCTGTCACCAATTCCAAGTTCGAATCAATATTTATTGTACTCCCTCCGTCCCACTTTGATAGTCCTATTTCTTTTTTCACACAGTTTAAGAAAAAATAGTTAACTTTATTGAAAAAGTAAATTTAAATTGCTATTTTTCGAAAATACCCTCACATTAAATATGGTACAACTTTATAAGAAATTGAATTGATGGTAAAAAAAGAATCAACTCTCATTAAATGAGGTAGATTTATAGTAACAACTACTTACATTGAATAAGGGTATTTTAGGAAAATTAAAATATAACTACATTCTTCAATTGGAAAGTGAACTACAATTTGGGACAGATGAAAAAGGAATATAGAACTATCAAAGTGAGACGGATACGGATGGAGTATTTAAAAAAATGAAACAGCCAAACAAACCCAATATTATTATCTCAGAGTCAGAAAAGTGGCCTTTAGAGTTAGTGTCCCTATCGAGACATGGATTCGCGAGCTTCGTTAACCGCTTTTCAACAATGCGTGAAAATCAACCAACTTAAGAGGAAATCCACTAAATTCCACTTACCAGGCAATTAAGCTCGCATCACGAGAAGGAAAAAGAAAAGAAAAATTAAAGATGGCAAAATCCATCCTGGCCAATTTATTGCAATTGATTGATTAGTTAACATGTTGGCTAACGTAATTGAAACGAGGTAAGCCCCCAAAAAAAACAATTGGTGGTCAACATTTTTGCATACTCCACCAGTATTTGACTACAGTAGTATTCTCTAATTACAATTTAACACCCCCCAAAAATTTATTAAAAAAAAAAAAAAGGGCCCGGGTTTGTCCCGCCCTTTTTTTTTAAAGTTAATTTTTATGACGTCATGATCAATTAGTAATAGTAGTAGTAAAACCTACCTACTTGCCGCTCCACAAAAATTACAAAATTATCACAAAGCAGTCCCGTCAATCAATCGTCATCCCATCTTAATCCCGGAGGATGATATCATTAGCCATGTCCAGTAGCGGCCCGACACACTCCGGGGAAAATTTCCTCGCAAACAGAAACGGGTCACGCCTTCTCCTCGCGCTCCCTGACCAATCCGACGCGTTGGATCCTTCCGTTCCGTATCTGGGCTTGGCTTTTCTGAGGGCCCTGATCATCTCCGGTCCCACCTCCTCCTCAAAATACGTCCTCGGGTGACCCCCGTAGCCGCCCCTCCAGTCCACATGCGTCAGCGTCGCCGGGACGCATCCCTGTGGGTCCGCCTTCCTCAGCAGAGTCGGAAAATAGTGCTCCTCCGGGTAACACGTGTCCAGGCTCAGGCACGGCAGCTTGAACTTGGACCACAGCCGCCTGTCACGCGCGACGATCCTCGCGTGCTTCCGTTTCAATACCCAGAACTGCGACCCAATCCGAAAGTCCTCGAACTTCACCTCCGGCTCCATCACCTCCTCCCCACGCGCCGCCCACCGCTCGTACGCCCCGGGCTCGTCCTTGAGGATCTCGATGAAGCTCTTCTTGGACTTGATCAGGATCCTGTAGGTGAATTTGAAGGAGCGGAGCGGGATGCAGGAAGGGGAGAGGAGGGCAAACATGTAGTTTGACGCGTCGTCGAGGAGCGCGCGGGAAAGCAGGCGACGCGCTGCCGCGATGAGCGTGGGGGAGTGTCTCCGAGTTGGCTTGGAGGGAATGACCCGGCGAGCGAACACGCCGCGGAAGGGCGGGGTGGTGTAGTTGAAGCTGGGGTCTGCGTGGATGTAAATGTTGTAGAGATATTTGGGAGTGTTGTTGAAGAACAGTTCCCAGAGGGGCGCGAATGGGAGCGGGGTGGTGGTGAGGAACATGAATGCTAATTTCTTGAGGGGCGGTTTTGGGTTTGGGTTGACTCGTAACAGCTGCGAGTTATCATCTTCATCCGTTTCATTAGGGGCAGCTCCTCCGCGAACGGTGGCAGCTTGAGATAGTGATGGTAAAGAAGAAGATGATGAAACGGTATCAGTAGCAGCAGTAGTAGTATTTTTGTTGTGGGGTTTCTTTAAGGTTTTGACAGCGGGAAGTAAAGCCGAGAGTGGCCTAACTGTAGCACTTTTATTTGCTCTAGTAGTACTGGAGGTGGTGGGGGTGGAGGTTTGAAGGCAGCAGGAGGTGGCGGAGCGGCTAGATGGGGTGGTGATGGTGAAGATTATGGCAAGAGGTAAACAGAGGAGGAGAGCGCAAAGGAGGGAGAGGGGGGTTGGAGAGAGCATGATGGTTTGAGCTCAATACTTCCTTTCTTGATTCCCGGTGAGATCAGAATTTTAAAGAGGTTTGGGTTGGAAAGTGAGAAGTTGGTACGGTTCGCCGGGAAAGAGAAAATGAACGGCGATGATGGAGTGATGACATTTTTTCCAGTGAACACTGAGCTGAGCAACTGAATTGAAAGTCAAATTATCTGTTTGTTTGTGTTCTTATCTTTTAAATTTTAATGGAATACTCTATAGTATAGCGGTCAAGGTTGATATATATATATTTATACACATTGGATACTATTATCTGCAGTAATGCCTAGTGAAAGTTGTGAAACATTGAAGAAAATTTGTACGCCAATTCCAACCTTTCTATGGTTTCAATCACAATTCACAAGTAGTAGTAGCGTAGCAATTGGTCAATGCTGGATTAGATCAAGAAAGTAGTAGTAGTAGGGAGTTTATAGTCATTGAGTGGGGATATGTGCCTTTTTGTGGGCAAAATGTTGAAACACGTGGCTTACATGCGAGGGTGATTATCATTATACGAACTTTAAAAAAAATATTGTTGCTTTTTTTTTTTTTTTTTTGTAGCAAATTGGGCAATGTAATACATGTTGCCTCCTTCATTTCTTTCTTTTTCTTTTTCTTTTTTTCAAGTTTTTAGGGCCACAAAAGTTAAAGGAGGGCATGGCATGAAGGGTATGGGGGAATAGTTCTCATGAGTCATGATCCTAATGAAACGCAAATCACATTTGGTTGGGACAAATTACTTGCTACCAGTAGCCAAAAAGCAAAAGAAAAGGGTATATATATATATATAGAGAGAGAGAGAGAGAGAGAGAGAGAGAGACGTTTGTTGATAATAGACAAAGGAGGCAAAGGCAATTTGTGGATGGATGACCATGACCATCCAACGTTGATTTGAGTGCAAACAAGCATCAAAAAAATTTTGCAATAAGGCAAATGCCAATCCATCCACCATTTACCACCACACCCTTTTCTTTCTTTCTGTCTAAGAGTGCTGATTGAAAAAGACCCGGGCGTTAAAAGTAGTGTCAAGAGTGCTTTTCACGTAAACAACTTTCTACTCCAAAGCCAACGTAGAGGAGGGTTTTTGGATTTGGTTTGTGGATTTGGGTTAAACCCCATGAATTGAACTCTTGAAATCCAGCTGCCCAAGTGCTAGAATGGGTTGTGATGCTTTTTCTCCACCTAGAACTAGAATACTGAACCACAGCCAGAGGATACGAACCATCCTCCTTACATCACAAACTCTTATTTACCAAATAATAATAATGGCTTAAGAACAGAAACTGCGTGGAAAGAAAGAGGAAGAAAAAAAAAAACTCTTAACCTGAGATGCATTTATTTTGTTTCATCAACCCATGTTCCATGTGGGTCGAAGTGGGATTAGTCGGGCCGCCTTTACGGAATTGATCCGGACACCCACTCCGTCGACAAAAAAAAAAAAAAAAACCCATGTTCCATGTATATGAAATAAAAATCTAAGGAAGAGTGAGTACACGCATTTGCAAATCAAGTCATTTATGCACGTTGTACAAAAAAAAAAATTTTTAGCTACATTTTATTTATTCAAGAGAATACTCTAAATCTCATAAGTAAAAAAAAAAAAAAGAAAAAACTGGAGAATCGAATCAAGAATATCACGATCATCACCTCCGGACTAATGATAGTTAACTTGGGCCATATTAATACATAATGAACTAATAATATATAGTGCCACTACCATATGTAAAACTAAACTGCAAAAAAAACCCAAAAAAAAGGCCCAATTACCTTAGTTGGGATCCTCTATGCCACTATTCGGTGCCAAATCCAGTGCCAATCCCACTTATCACGTGATAGTATAAGAAATTTAAATAAACAACACATGACAAATTAAATAAATAGGACACTTGGCATAAATATAGAAGTGACACTGAATTGACACTGGAAAAGTGGCACTGAGGATCCCGTGTGTTATTACCTTGCTAGATAGAGTGCATTTTTCTGAACAATGTATTCTCTCTTTTGGGTTCCTCCACATACAGCATCCAGACTCACGAACCGAATACCTGACTACTAGTAGTTAATTTGGTTCATATTAATGCGTAATATGAACTAATATAAAGTGTCACTAAGATGTAGGCCGCAAAATGAACACCACCACCCCCACACTCCAAAAAAAAAAAAGAAAAAAACCCAATTACCTTTGGACCTCAAGTTCCTCCACGTGGCTTGGGATGCACACTGGACCCGACATCCGTCTTGTTGTTGTACTGGTTGGACCTAAAAGCTGGGACATGGGCCTGCTTTGTTACAGGACTGGTTTGGAAATCCTTTTACGGGCTCCTAGTTAGAATTTGACCCAGCCAAAATTTGGTTGGGTACGACGGTATCACATACTCGTGCTTGACGGACTAGTGGGCGGAAGAAGCCTTAGGAATGTGGTCTACCAAACTCAGATTTGCAACTAGTCATTCTCAAGGTGTTATTTGTTCACCTGGGCCCCCAAATGTATGAGAATTTAACCACAAGCTGAAAAATTCTTCGAAATCCGAAAGAGAAGCGTAGTACAAATTAGATTTAGACCCTCCGAAGAAACCCTCTCAGCTACATTGGGCCTGTTTGGAAGTCTAGTTTTTTAGCAAGTTTGTATTATACTAGTTTTTTAACAACTTTTGCTACAGGAACCCCAAAAACTTATCAAAGTTTTTAATCTACACACTTAAAATATCCAAAATATAAAAAAAAAAAATTTTCCCTTCCCCTTTTCTTCTTCTTCCTCCCCCACCACCACCTCCGTCGCCGGCCACCCTTCCCCTTTTCTTCTTCTTTTTTTTTTTTCCTTTTTCCCTCTCCCCCTCTTCCTCCCCTGCCACCCTCCCCTCTGTCTTTTTTTTTCTCTCTGCGTCTCCCCTACTCCTCCCCCACCACCCTTCCCCTTCCCCTCTAGCTGATCTGGTCGCGAGACCAAATCGCAACGGGGGAGGGTGAGGGTGGCGGGGGAAGGGGAGAAGGAAAATTGCCCAAAAAAAATCATTTCGCTGATTCATTTGCCGGCAAGAGCAAGGAGAGGAGAGGGGAGGAGAGGGAGAGGGAAAATATGAAAAAAAAGAAAGAAATCAGGCATGGTGAGAAGCGGGAAAGGGAACAAGGGAGGGGGAAGGGGCAAAGAGGGTGGCGGGGGAGGGAGTGGGAGGGTGGCAGCCCAAGAGGGGGTGGCGCAGAGGGAGGAAAAAAAAAAAAAGTTTGTATGTGTTTGCAGAGGCAGTTTCGGAGAGGGAACAGGAGAGGGGGAAGGGAGGAAGGAAAAGAAAAAAGAAAGAAAGAAAAAGGAAAAGATTTTAAAAAAGTTTTTTCATCTTACAAAAGTTTTTCTACAACTTCTACAGTAAAGTTTTATATAAACACCCAAAAAGCTCACCTTCCAAACAGCCTAATTATTATTGCCAGGAAATCCATTACTTTACACCACTATACCTGTCCTGCATTTACCATTCTTATCTTGACAGACTTAAAAAGAGTTTAGCTCCAATCATGCACAATAATTGACAACTAGGGCTGCAAACGAATCAAACCGCTCGCAAGCGGTTCGAGTCGGTCAAATCGAACTTAAAAATATTAAATTCGTTAGCTCGTGAATTCTAATGTACATATATATATAAATTTTTTATTTTAATAGTAAAATTACATATATATTTTTATTATTTTATTATTTATTAAAAAAGTATTATTTTATTTATTTTTTAAAAATAAAATAATAATTATTTTTTATTTTTTTCAATTATTTTTTTCAACCTCTAAATTGATAGTTCGTTGAACTTGAGTTCGAATTCGAGTTTAATAAAATTAAATTAAAACTCGACTCGATTAGATCAATTCGATTCGACTCGTTTGTAGTCTTACGAACAACAAATGATGCTTAATTCTATCTATTACTAATTCAAGAAAGATTAGCAAAGAAGCCCAATTACTACGACTAGCAAACAGTTGATTTGTAGTAGGGTAGGGAGTACGGTCGAAGTTAGAAAAAAGGGTTGCATGAGTGAGGCCGGGGTTTGTCTAGCGGCCACCGACAGTGACCAAAATCTTGCAACCGAGTTTCCCTCCCACTGCATGAATGGTCAGGACGACTCATCATCAGAATGAGTAACCAGACAAAGCCACGAAGGGGTCATTTGGCCCAACACTGTTGGGATGCGGGAAAGAGAGAGATATACTCAGAGAAGAGAAAGAGAGATGGAGGGCCTGAGGCAGGGAAGCAGGCATGTGGATGGGATCAGTGGGGAACACTCCAAACTCTATCAAGTATCAACACCTCCTCCTTTGCCTTGCCTTGCCTTGCCTTGAATAATTGAGGGCAAGTGACAGATAAAAGCGAAAGTGCAAATATGCAAAAAGTTTTAGTAAGGTCACGTCCTCTTCCCTGACCCAATCACCCCTCCTGACTCTGACTCTATTTATCTCCGTCCCCTCTCTTCTCTTTCACACGCATAAATAGCAACAATACCCATTATCACTGTGTCTCAACAGTATGTTTTCTAAAAAAACTTATATATAAAATATGTTATACGCAATGTAATATAATATAATGTGATGTACGTAAAATAAATAAATTTAGATACACTGATTCTGATCATCTAAGCGAAGCATACTTAAAACTAAAGTTTGAAGTTTTGAATATTGGTAATGAAACACAACATGAACTTTCAAAATAAGTAATCCGTTCTTATTAATTGAGCCAATTAATTTGGGTTACCACCACTACTTTTGTTACTCCGTTCAAAGTCTTTCTTCAAACCATCTTTTCTAAGTTGTACCGTACCACTAGCGTTCAAATCAAATTCTATGACCAAATACAGTCACCCCTCACCAAACAACATAGGCATTACTGTTGTTTCTCTTTAGTGCTCTTGCTACGCCCCACAGGCTTATTAGCTGTACTGAGTTTCCAAAACAGAGTACTGTGTTTTCTCCTCTCACTCTGTTCTTGACTTCTTCTTCTTCAACAAGAAGATGCCTAGACCAGGCCCGAGGCCTTATGAATGTGTTAGGAGAGCTTGGCACAGCGACAGGCACCAACCCATCAGAGGTTCTTTAATCCAAGAAATTTTTAGGTACTTTTTCTGTTTTTTGCCTTCCCATGGAACCACGCTTGAATAACTACATGCATTCATAAGGAAATTGCAGATATACGCAAGCATCAAACTCTGGAAATGTTAATGGTTGGTTGTCCTGTTTGTCTCTTTGTTCTTGAAGGATTGTGAACGAAATTCATAGCTCAGCTACTAAAAAGAACAAGGAATGGCAAGAAAAGCTTCCTATTGTTGTGTTGAAAGCTGAAGAAATCATGTATTCCAAAGCCAATTCCGAGGTTAGGCCAAACCTTTGCTGCTATCGAGGTGGCACTGTGTCGTGTCGCTCATTATTTTTAGTGTTGGCTTCGTTTTTTCTTTTCTTCTTTCTCCTTTTTCCCGGTGAAAGTTCCTCAGGACTTTTCTTTATATGCTTAGGCTGAATATGTGGATATCAACACACTTCGAGACAGAGCAAATGATGCCATAAATACTATAATTAGAAGGGATGAGAGTACGGAAACTGGAGAGCTTCTGCAGCCTTGTATTGAAGGTATTTTTTTTTTTCTAAATAACATTTTATTCCTTCCAAGCACTTATTACCGGTGTGGAAATGGCTTCTTTGCAATTTCAGAATTAGCTGCTTCTTGGGTGTATATTTCTCCTTTTATCAGTAATACTCGTGATGCTGGCTGTGTGTTGACTTGTGGCAATAATTTGAGTTGGGATAGGATAGTTTCTCAGTCACAACAGTGCAACTGTGCATAGATAGTGATCTTTCTTTGGCTCTCTTGTTTCCTTTTATGTGTAGCTGCTCTGCATTTGGGCTGCACTCCTAGAAGATCTTCAAGGAGTCAAAGGAATATTACTCCGAGATGTTACCTTAATCCAGAAAAACCTGAGGCTATATCTGTTTCTCTAACCAATTTGGACAACAAAGTTCAAGGAAATTATGCAACTAATTGCTCCTTCATTCCCCAAAGTCCAAATCTTTTGATGAATTCCGCCGATACCTGCTTAAATTATGATAATTCTGGCATCCAAAAGACAGATTCTGAGTATCCCAAAGTGCGAAATTCTCCGAGCATTAACCATCAATCTCGACCCAGACTAGCACCTTCTTTATCAAGCTCATGTTCAGTTTACCCCTTATATCATGGTAATCACTTTCAATTTCAAGACTCTAGCAAGTCAAATTCTCACCTCATGAAGACTGATAAGAAAGGTGTGATGAAAAGGCGTTCAACTTGTGGACAGGATGCTTTAAATGTTATATCACAAGCAAGTCCCCATTATGTTTCTGAGACCCCACATGGAAGTGGATGTGATTTATCATTGCGTTTGGGTCCTTTAGGAGTTTCATGCTTAGGTGAAGAAAATAGTTGCCCCCAAGAAGTGGAAGATGGTGGTGGTTTGGGTACATGTAAAGTGGGAAGCAAGTATAATGATTTGTCTTCACAAAGTGACAAAGACTTCTCTTTCTTCCCTAAACCCAATGGTCATGATATGCTGGACTCTTCTTCAAATAAATGGAGTCATAAGACCCAGAATGTGAATATTGAGGCAACTTTGAGAAAGCGAAAGGCGGCTGTTAGTCATCCTTCGGAGGATAGGCAGTATTGTTGGCCGCTGAAGTTCCCATTTAAGCAGGTCAATGGAAGGTTTAACAGTTCAGATCAGCAACAGACTTAAGCTTTTATGGCTCTAAGTTTTGCAATTTAACAGGCTATTCTTCCTGCTATCCAACCGATTTCTTGTATGTTGTAAATCTGGAAATGCGGTTTTGTGTAATGAGGTGGCAAGCAAGTCTGATAGTATGCGGCAATTTGTACTGAAACATATGACCGTTTCTTGGAGAAATGTGATCATGAAGATTGTACTAAAGCCTAACTCTGTAAGAGAAGCCTGAAAATGAGAATCAGGTAGACTTAACATGAAGTCTCAAGCAGTGGATGGGATCTGCTCATATGTCAACTAAAACCAGTGAGGTATTGGAGAGGAATGTGTTTTTTGTACGAGTATTCCATGTGGCATGACATACTTTGCTAACTAGTTAGTAATCAGTCACTGGTACAAGTGCAAAATAATATGTTTCAATAGTCTCTGGATGTATGGTAGAGAACTGAAAAGCTGAGTTCCTTGTAGAAGTTCAAATATGAAGGTGATGTGGACTGACCTCTGGCTCCAACATGTAGCATATGGACTTATTCTCAGCTGAATTCGTCATTTTGCTTCTAGGGTGAATTGCTTCCCCTCTATACTTTATTTGTAATATAGGAACTTAAAGGGTCAGTCATGTAATCAATCGGGGGTAGGTAATAAATATTTAACTTGTTCATAGGGCCTCTTGAAGTCGTGGAGAAATAGTTCATGGTAAATTTGAAGAAGTGTGCTCAATCAAGAGGTTCTCTGATAATGCATTCTGAAGTTTTTATTCATCCATATTTTCTGTGCACATTGGATTTGGCTATATCAGTTATTTTTCTTTCATTCCTCATCTTGTTTTCTGCATTATAGCTTTTTGCAGTCCTTAATGCTGGAAAGATTTTTGTGCTTTACTTTGTTTCCTTTAATTTTTTTTTTTGGGGGTCTTTGGGGATTATGGTCAGTGTGTAAGAGGGTTTTTATTTACTTTTGAAGAAGACAGACCCCTTCGAGGCTTGGAAGCTTGATTATGTAGAGCAAATGGACCTGTCTTTATTGTGGACCACGTTTTGTCTGGATTTTGAGTTGATGAAATTCATTATGGTGGATAGGGATTATTCTTTGCAACATTACCAGCAAGAAGATAGTCTTCACGAAACCTAATTACAATCTTGATTCCTCGTACTTGGGGTAATTGGAACCTTTTTCTACCTGTCTTAATCACAAAGGGGTGAAGAATCAATAGATGAAAATACCAAATATGTCTTCTTCACTTCATCTTAGTGGGGGGTTTATGCTTGTTAAGGCCTTCTGTACAGAATTACACACACTTAGAAGTGTCTCTTTTACTTGTCCATTGTCTTTGGAGGACTGCATGGCTTTGGCTCTTTCATCATCAACTTCCAAAAGTATTCAGACTACACTGACTGTAATAAATTCGTCAAACTGAGCATTTTGACAGGGTTGAATCAAAATCCCAAAGATTTGTAGAAAATGGTGTCAGTGCTGTGTGCTGCATTAACTAGAGGTGTTGATGAACTACTACAAATGCCCAAAAACTTTTTTTTTCAAGTGGTCCCTCTAGGATTGAGGGCATGTTCCCATAAGAGTAGATCCACCATCACTTGTTTTCACTTAATTTGGACTTGTCTTGTCTGTTCTACTTTAGTATGGCTGGATGGGATTGTGTTCACAAGAAATTCTGAGTGTATTGGTCCTACCTGTCCAACCATCATCATTCTCTATCTAAAACACAATGCCATGCTCCATGATAATGACATAAGAGAAGGCCCTTCTGATCAGGAACACCATTGAACATGAGGGATTGAAAAAGCGCACATCTAATATGTCCTACGCAGTGTGCACCCGCCACTGAGGGCCAAAAGAAGTAAATTGTCCGCGAGGGAACAGGAAAAACAGAGGAAAAAGATTGGACTCAGCTTTAGAATCCCTGAAGAAGTCAATGAAACATTTTATAGGCTGTGCGGCCAAGTTAGACACGGAGTGGGATTTACAAAGTCAAATCTTATTATATACAGTAGTTATATACATACATCAGTTAAACTAGAAGATGCAGAGGTAGGCGAAGAAGAAGAGAATGGTGATGATGTGAAAGACGAGGGCAATACATAGCTAAAGTTCAACTCTATTTGCAGGCGATGATGCAGGGAGTAATATGAAACTGCTCCCTTCTTTTCTTCTTCTTCGAGTTCCTCGAGTGGTATTGCGGCAAGAAATCTTTTGATGAACTCTTTACAGCATTCTTTTCCACTGCATATGATCTCTCCAATGTCATTAGGATTTGTACTCTTACTATCTGAGCTTTCAGCCTTGTTGACATCTTCTTTCGCACTTTTTCCATGCATCAGAGAGGAATCATCAAATTTTAGAATGTATGCTTGGTTGCACCCCTCACAGAGTCTTTCACCCAATGTGTCAATGATGTAGTACGCATTTGCCTCCACCTTCAACACAAAAAAATGATCATTCCAACTTACGATGTAGACCCTTGGGTCATGGTCTTCAGCTACTCTGCTGATACCCTCCCATATCTCATCGAAAGACATGGCTTCTTTCAGTGCCTCGAACTTTTCCGGGCTAAAGAATCCAACAAACGAATCATCGCGAGAGATAGCTATTGGTCGAACATCAGCATGCAATACTGTCTCAAGATCAAAGTGCTTGTTGGGAAAATCATATGTGTAGGCATCGTTTTCACATAACTTTCGCCATTCAGATGAGCCTTCCATGATGAGATCGTCGAATTCTGGCCTCGTAGGCATGGCATCTCGGTTCAGTTGGAGCCAATAGGCAATAACAGCAACAAGTGCCGTGCAAGCACTCTCTCCTGCGGCCTTGTTGCTGCATTGGTCGAAAGAAGCAAAGAAAACGTTGGTCTTGAGCTCTGTTTGTCCATCCCTACTAATCACCTCCTTTGATTCCCAGTCACCTTTATCTTCAACCTGAGGACATCCAGACAAGGGTTAAACATGCAATAGCAGGCCGAAACAAAAATTTTCACCTTGACATTATTGAATTTTACAAGAATTTATGTGGAGAACCCTTAATCAAGAATGAATGAGTAAAGACAGACGGAGTGAGTTGAGTTATGTAGTCTAGTCATTTGATCAGATTGACAGTGACCCTGGATTGATTTGGTTAATGGGGATGCCTCCATGAACCATCGTTATTATACCATCAAAGCAAATTTCCAGGTGCTACCTAAACAGGCCCTTGAGCAACAGCTCTTGCTTGCAACACCTACAGGGGGATGCTAGCCATGGTCATTGAGACAAATACCCTTTCAACATCCTTAAAATATTCACATAATACACAAATCTAGAAGCCTTGCAAAATCCAGTCATCAGATATTTAGAAAACCAGGCCAAGAAAAGGAAGTCATCAACAGTGTGATGGTATGAAATGGTCACACATCAATATTTAGCAGCTTCTCTGGACTTGAATGAAGGTGAAAATGACACAAATCCAACCTCTATTATTTTTCCTTTTCCGCTTTTACCATTTCTATCCTCTACAATTACATCCTAAATATTTACACAATTGAGTGTGAAACAACACAGACTTGGATCATTTACCGAAATCAGTAGAGCATAGTCATTATGGAATCCACACCTCATCACACACTACGAAGTGGCATGATAATTATTGGTTTTGTCCGAAGCAATGATAAAGCATGGAATCATGGGTATAAAGTAACAAGTCTTGGTTGATCAAAAACTCTTTTACTCCAGATGATTTCCAAAAAAAAAATTCATTTTCCACCATATCTCATAATCCAACAATAATCATAAGCAAAAAAAGTCACAAGAAAAAGACACGATGATTATAACTGGCACCTGCAATGAACCGGAGGTGACCAGGTCAAGTTTGGAGGAACCGCTGCACTGTGGGTCATTATCAATCTCATTTTTTAAGCGGGCGGGCTTCTTATCATCCGGTTCTCCTTTAACCGGAGTCGGTTTAAAGCTTAACCGCCTCCTTTTCCAAGAGAACAGCCCCATTTTCTTCGCCGGTTCCATTTGCGCGTCCGAGCACGGTCCCGAGTCATTGACCGAGTTGGCTTCCCCACCATCTTCCTTGTCAACTCCTCCGGATGACTCATCCGAGTTGCCCCCGCCTCCGTTCCATACTCCACTTGAGTCAACCGAGTTAGGGACCGAGTCGTGCGAATCCCTTATCTCAGCAACATCCATCAGCACCTGTTTTTTAATCAAGTAAAACAGAATTCACAGCACAGTTAATTAATGGGTACGAAAAAGGCACCAAATGCGTAATCAATAGTATATAATAAAATATCAACCGGACAATAAGCATATTTTGTTGATTGTTGACATTCAAAGAGTACCGCAGTGTCAAGCTGTCATTTTTTTTTTAGTACTAATTCACAAGAAAGAACAAAATAATGTTGCCTCGTCAAACTTGCATTGAGAAAGAGCCAGCCTAATGACAAACTAACTTTTCAATAGGAACAAAAACAAGAAAACAGTTTTTCAGTTCCCCCCGGCGGCCCGGGGGGGGGGGGTGGGGGGAGATGATCTATACAGGCAAATATGTTACAAGGCTTGGATAAAAGATGCAGACTTGCAATGATATACTTACACACACACACACACATAGTAGGGAAAATGATGTCGTAGCAAAATTACCAGGAAATGGGCTTCTTTGGTAATCCCTCCAATCTGTAGATTGATGGGAAGTTTTGCTTCAACTTCTTGATGAAGATCATAATCATCAGGAGAAGGCTCCATCATCCTCCCAGCCACCATCTCCGCTATATTCAAGGAGGCCCTTCCAATCACCACCAATTTACCCTTGCTGCTCTCTGTCTTCTTCTTCTTCTCTCCCTGTTTCATCAAACGCAAACAAAATAAAAAATTAAGCAACGGTTGCCATCAATTCCAACAAAAGAATGTGCTTAATTAAGAAGAAAAATAACTCTGACCGAGGAACGTAAACGTACATATAAAAGACTGAAGGACACATCCCAAGGAGCAAACTTTGGACGACCATCTTGACTGGTTGACACAATTGTAAAGCTGCAGAAATTCTCCAACTCCAACACCTCATCACCATTCCATTCAATGGCCTTAATATTTCCTTCCTCCAATTTCTTCACAACCTTTTCCCTGGAAAAATGTCTGCATTGTTTGGAGGATGGTAGATGAAAAGGGACCAATCCAAACTTGGGTTCGCCTTTCCATCTCATCTTGATGGCTATAACCTTTTCCTCAACGTCTCCTTGATCTAGAGCGCAAGCACTATGATCAATGTCGTCGTCGTCATCATCCGAACATCCTAGGAGGAGCTTCAGGGACTTCACCTTCACCTTGTACCTTCTGGTGGCCAGAGTCGGCCACGGCGACCACTTCATCATCTTCACCACCATCCCTTCCGATTCAATTGGAATTTGATTAAACAAATCCAATACAATCTAGATAGTTAAAAGAAACAAAACAGGGGAGAAGAAAACTAGAAGAGATGAAAAAAAGGAAAGATTTTGTCGTGGGAGATTCTTTGTTCTTAAAATAGCAAGGGATAAATAAATTTATGAACGTGCCTGTACCTAAAATTGGTTCTTCCTCTTTTTATCAACTCCAGGCCAAGGAATCCGCGTCTGCAGGGAATGCAGCCAGGCGAAAAAGGCGTAGCCTCATTTGCCAGTACGATTCAGCCACGTCATTCATTGGGGCTTCCGGGTCATGACGTGGCGAGTGCCCGTTGGTTGGAGTCCCAAGCTAAGCTGTAGGTGATCGTATATTGTGGGCATGAGAGGGGAATAACATTATTGAATAATCGTCACGTAACAAATGAAGGGGCGACACGTAAACACGGGGGCGGGGGAGGTCGGGGAGGAATTTCAACACGTGATCTACGCGTGAGAATAGGGAAATCTAAGCCCAGAGGATTTGTTTGGCGTTTGCTTGAGATATGAGTAGTATACAATTATAAACATGTGGATATTTTCAACAACATTTCTTCTAGAGTTCGTCCTCCCCCACTAAAACTATAAAAGAAATGAAAAGAAAAAAACTTCTGGAGGAAAATGGTATACGGCATATTTGATTTGGGTTGATTTGGGTTGCTTGAGGAAGGATTGAGATAGATCCCGCGTGAATGGTCCAACGGTAGCACCTCTCACTGGTGATCACTTGGTCCCAAGATCGAATCTCTGCTCTGCTGATTTCTCCACGCACTTATCGTGCTTGGGTCGAGTTGGGCCGCCTGGCTTGGATCGCAGGGAATTAGTCGAATCCCGTAAGAATTGATCCGAACACCCCTGTGTTGACGAAAAAAAAAAAAAAAAAAGGAGGAAGGATTGAGATGGTCCGAGAAAGTCCAAAGTAAGTGCATGAATTGCATTTGTACGTGCGGTGGTATACCTTGCAATCACCTCTCCTGCCTTTTTCGTTTGTCCTTTTCTTTATCTTAATGTTACTAGTTCGCTTATTCTATTTTTCATTTATAACACTACTGGCTTTCTTTTTGGGGCAATAGGTTTGGATAAGAGATTGTTTGGAATAATTTTTTTTCGCTAAAAAGATACTGTAGTACTTTTATGATGTGTATGAGATTAAAAGGCGATTGAAAATGATGTTTATAATACAAGCAGATAAGTTTGTGTAGATAAATTACTGTCCAAACACAATGATGTCTAGAGTTCTCCAAAATTCGATGATTTCAAAATGACCTTGACTTAAGCACCTTTTGGATTGGAGGAAAAGTAGGGAAAGGAGATAGAAAGGATGCCAGTGAAAAAGAAAGAAAATTAGAGTAGAAGAGAGTAGTTTACATTCATTTTATTTTGATAAATATGAAAGTAAAAGTAAGGATGTGCTGAAATTTTGCTTGGATTGAAGAAGGAAAAAAAAAAGGGGGAGAGCAAAAATAAGAGTTCGTTAATGAGCAAGTACAAGTAATAAATGGTCTTTTGAAAAAAATTAAATTGGGGTCGGTCCAATAGCCAATACAAAGGCTCTTAGAATCTTTTTTATTGTTAGGTTCGATATTCGAATCTCAGCAGCTAGGGATAGGAAGGGTGCGGAGAGAAGTGGGAGGATAAAAAGGGAGGAATTTTTTTCTAGCTACATAGTGATACTACAATAGCATATAAAACGGATAATTAAACCCTAATTAACTTTTTTAACTTCCTCAGTTCTAACATGAATACAATTTGAATACAATTTGACTTCCTCATCTCCCCCAATCGATGGCATGAATACAATTTGAGTGCATGTGGTGAGAGCATGCCCTATTACTGTTATCTTCAATGCAATTACCTTTAACAATGTTTTGAAACCCAGAACGATAAGTGAACCATATTAACTTCCGATTTATGATCCAATCGGTTCAACCAATTTGATTTATGTTGAACCTAACGGTAAAAAGAACTTTAATAGCTCTCTCTTGTCCATTGGACCGATCGCAGTGATTCAATATTTTATTATTTTAATATTAAATTACTTGGATAAAATTAATGGATTTAGAGGGAAACTAGTTCAAAGGCTGATTTCATTTAGGTTTGACCAGTTCTTTTGACTTTCTAGTCTAGACGCCAATAGGATCGATGCCATGATCAATTCGCGGTTGAACCGGCTAATCCAGTCCGGTTCTCGAAAGAGTTTCCTAATTACTGAATTTTACCAAACTTTGCAACTGTGTTCACGTACTAATCTGCTAGCTTTAACTTGCCGCTAGCCAATGAACATGACATTGAGGAGCATTTCCTTCGGCACCAAGATTTCTCCCCCCATATTATCCTGACATACCTTGAGATTTTCGTAAGATTAGGTCTGACCCAGATCAGCAATTGCGAGTGGTGGCGTAACGATTGATGAAGCTTCCATGACTAATCTTGGTAACTATTCCTGTTTTTAACACTTGCTTTCAACGAAGGTATGGCTTGGGATAGTTGTCATCGAGATTTTTATCCCTAAATCCCAGCCTGCCCTGTCGCATGGGATATTGTTCTGATCACTGGTCAAAACTTTTGTAACTACGCCATATTCGGTTTTCTTCTCCAAGGTTCTCGACGCAACTTTGCTCAAAATTTCTCTTTTTCTGGTCGCTCAGGACCAAAATCTTTTTGCATGGGTCCTCTCCTCTCCTCTGTCTTCAATCAATGAACAAAAACTCTTTTGGACGGTGCCACTTTCTGGTTTACATTTCTCGTTTCATAGGTTTCATGTGGCGCCTGAAAAAGAAACAGACGAAAAAGAAAAGAGAAGAAGAAGGGAACACCGGCTTGGTGGCTATGTACGCAGACTGCGTCCGGCTGCGTTGTTCCATTTTTCTTGTTATGGCAAAGATCATTTGATGAATCTATAAATTCTTGTCACGATTCAACCATCTAATCTACACACACCAGCAATCTCACATGGCGTAGTATTACGATAATTTAACAAATGCTATATTTGTTGTTGGCTCAGGGAATCAAAATTCTAAGAGAGAATTGGTGCGACAAAGGAGTGGCGCCATGGGTGTGGAATGGGCTTTGCACATTTACGGTTTGAGAAACTCAGGTGTGACAAAGGTGCGGCATGGACAGGGCTTCTTTTGGTTATGATTTTCTTATTAAATAGTCTCTTCACATATGCTCTTTCATTACTCTTTTTTTTTTTTTTTTTATCTCAAGCATGGTTATCTAAAAATACTATGACAGAAATCAATATTTTCACTCGAAATGTGGGGTAGACAAAGAAAAGCTCACTACAAAATTCAAGAATTGGGGTTTTGGAGAAAATTCAACCTGCTAAATTCTTTGCTGTATTGGACTGCAAGGGACAAGCCACATGTTTTTACATTTTAACAAGGAGTGCAATTGAGTTGAGTCAACCTCTAGTAGTAGTCTGCTACTAGAGCATTTTTGTCAACTTATAAAAGTTGAATTCAAACTAGATGTTGATTTTACTTTACCTTACTCGAGTTAGATCAATTGAATTGAATCGAGTCTAATTGAATTTTAGTGGTATAAATTACTGTTTTATATAATTTCAAATGTGGGACACAATAGGCATTTCACACTAACAAGTATAACAATTTTTTTTTTTAAAAAAAATATGTATATGTGAAGCTCAATTGAGCTCAGGTAACTGAAAGAAATACACACACCCACTTAATTAGAAGAAACACGGGAGTAACTCGAAAGAGCGACTCGAAGGCAATCTAAGGGGGACTCACAAGACACACCCATCCAATCAGTTGGTGACAGGAAGGTGCTCCCATGGATCTTAAACCCAAAGTGAAGATCCCACGATCTTTCGATATGAGATGGGATCTCATCAAGCTATTCGAATTGCTTGAATTTGAGTTTTGACCAAGCAAGTTTGTGAATAGCTAATTACACTCTGACTCATTTGCACCACAGTTTTTTGACAAAAGAATGGCATAGGCGTCTTTTGGTCTGTGGGGCCTATTTGGCACCTCAATTTTTTGACAAGTTTTTCTTTTACGAGATTTTTAAAAACTTTAACTACAACCACAAGAAACTCCTAAAATTTTTAAAACACGTACCTTAAAATATTCAAAAATATACAACAAAAAAAATCTCCTCTTTTCTTTCTTCTTCTTCCTCCTCTCACTTGAGCCCACCATTACCACACTATTGACTGTTCCTTTGTTTTTTTTTTCTTTTAATTTCTTCCCTTTCACACACACACACACTCTCTCTCTCTCTCTCTCTCTGAGGTTGTGAGAGAGAAAGGGTAGCAGGAACCAGGGAAGAAAAAGGAGAGAGAGAGAGAAGGTGGTGCTAGCGGAGGTGTCAGCCAGCGGGAAGTGGCTGCTAAGTGTGACTGGAGTGGTAGTGTTAAGGAGGAAAAAAAAGAGAGGAAAGAAAAGGAAAAGAAAAAAAAAATTTCAATTTTTTCACAAAATTTTTTTTACAAGTTTTACAGTAATTTATAATAAAATTTTATACAAATATCTAAAAAACTTATTTCCAAGTGGGGATTCTTTTAGAAACTAAGAGCCTTTTCTAGATACATAATAACATTTTCATATTTTTGCTTTTTAATCTTATAACATAGCGATATTTGTTAAAAACTTTTGAACAAATTACTCGAAAAAGCCACTAAACTTTTTAAATAGTAGAGTTTTGATTACTCAACTTTTAAAAGTATATATTTATTTATTAAATTATCAAAAAAGTTTTTGAGTCATTTCATCCATTTTCATAGTTAAATTTGCCAAATCCAAATCGCACACACGAGTCATAAGATGTAATAATGTCTGACAAGACTTAATGGTGAAAATAAATTAAAACAGATCCCCCCTCCATGACTCCCCTCCCAAAAGATAATCATTCGTTGTCTCCATCCAAGTAATTGTTTGAATTGGGCTTGGGTCTTCAAATTTTAAAACCTAATAGGCTTGGTTTAATACTTAACATCCCACAAAACCAAACAAACGGCCCAAACAGAGGAAAGTACCCTGTGATCTGGAACAGCTGTATGATTTCTTGTCCTTGATAATTTGTGCAGGGAAACGAAATCAAGATATCTCCAGTTTTCCTGTCCATCATGTGATCTGCAACAGCTGTATGATTTCTGCCGGATTTGGGATCTTGGATACAATTTTATATCAGCACCCGACAGGTGATATACATTCGGATATTCAACACGGGAAACATGGAAAATAGGTAGCCAGTAGAAATTGGATTCACTATTTATGGCTCATATTCCTGTTTTTATGTCTCATCATTATCTTTTCTCTTTAGATACAAAGGCTTTTTTCTTCTTCTTGATTGTCTTTTCTTGTTATCCATAGGGGTGTGAATCGAAATCGAAATCGGTAATTCGAAACTTTGAAATCGGAATTTTTCGAAATTTTGGTATCAGAATTTTCGATCGATTTCGATTTCGAATTCACCAATTCCGAATTCGAATTCATTTTGAATTCAATTTGGAATTCGGTAAATTCCGATTTCACCGAATTCATGAATATAAAAATTATTATTATTATTATATAAATATTATATTACATATATATAAAAAAACATTATATATATGTGTGAAAACGAAATAGGAATTTCGATTTTACCGAATTCATGAATATAAAAATTATTATTATAATATAAATGTTATAATATATATATATTATATATATATATGAAAAACAGATTTGAAATTGAAATAGGAATTCCGAATTCCGATTTGAAAAATCTCATTACCGAATTCAATCTGAATTCGACTAATTTGAAATCGGATAATCCGATTTCCATTCCGAATTACCGAATTCGAAATTCGGTAAATCAGAATTTTTCGATTTTGCACACCCCTAGTTATACATATACCTCTCCGCAGAGTCCGTCATGGATTCGGACTAGAAGGTTTCATGTGTTAACTTTTTTTTTTCCCTCTCTCAAATTTGCAATTAAATTAAAAGAGGGAGAATGAAATATAAGCATTTGCTGTTTAATGTTAGATTAGTGTTGAATACCAGGCATTGGCATTCGTCAGGAAAAGAGAAATTCGGATGAAAAATTGTTTGTGTATCAAGTGTCCTATAGATACCTGTTACGAGAGTGTTAATTATTTACGAGAATGAAGTTTAATTGAGAAGATTTATGATTAATTGTCCAAAGAACTCAAAACTTCTCAAAGAAAATCTCAGACCCTACAGCAAAATAAGTTGTAATCTTTTCTTTTATAATCTGATCGAATTTGAACTCAACTTCTACATGTGGTGGTTGTGTTTCAAAAGTCAAAAAGAAATATATATAGGAGGAATACCACTGGGTTCTCTCTAGAACTTTTAAGTGTTTCTTATTCTTTCTTCTAACATTCACTTTTTATAATCCTGCACTAATCCTCCCCAAATGGTAGTGACTGTAATTAAGTAGGTCCTCCACCTCAGGAAAGCGGTGGGAGACAGCACTACTTAAGCTTTCAACAAATTAAACCAGTCCATATATGTATAGAGCAAATAATTCGGATGATCACTGAACTTTTGGAATCGTTGAGTTTTAATTATTGAACTATTAAAAGTCTGGTTTTAATCATTGAACTATCTAAAGTTTAAATTTCAGGTCATTTCGTCAAATTTAATCGTTAACTATGCCTCTTTCTTTTGTCTTGTGAATCCTGCGAACACTCAAATCTGTTATGTTTGACGATTAAATCTAACGGAATGACTCGATATCTAAACTTTATATAATTTAGTGGTTAAAACCAGACTTTTAATAGTTCAATGATCAAAATTCAACGATTCTAAAAGTTTGGTGGTTATCCAGATAATTTGGTCTATATATATATATTGAAAAAGCATGTCTTGTAAGTTGTAACAATAATGTCTAGGCTCGCTAAATTAATCCTATTACTCTTTTTTAGTATCATGCTCGATTCTATTTATCTACAAACCTAATTGGGCATACGAAGAAATAAAGACATAAGCAAATTGACAAGATAAAATATCCTATCCATCTCTCTCAACCTTCGTCTTTAGATGCAAAAGCGTTGTTCAGGTTCAACCAATCTTGAAAACCCCATTGTTGAAATGCATAAAAGTTAAGGTTACCTAATGCTTATTGTAATATATTAAGTGCTCTGGTGCTGAATGTTTTTCTTCGAAAAAGAAAAAAAATATATATCACCTTTTGGAGTGTCAACCATGAAAAGGTAGTTGCTAACTTTACAGATTTGTTCTATCAATTCCTAACACAAGGGACTTTTCAGTTTTTTTTTCCCCTAATAATGCACCTACGAACCCATTGTAAATGGAACAAAACTATCTTGATTCTTGAACATATTCTTTCTTGTAGTACTTCTTTGATAAAGTTGTTAAATGGAACGAGCAGCTCGAAAACTCGATTGAGTTCGACTCGATAAGGTTCGAGCTCGACTCGTTAATTGTGGTAAACGAGTCGAGTTCGAGCTCGAGATATGCTCATTTAATTAATAAGCCGAGTAAGCTCGACTCGTTTGTTATCCGAGTAGCTCGATTAAGCTCGATAAGGAAGGGTATATATGTCATTTTATAATTCAAAAGTATAAAAATTGAAAATTATAAATTTGTATTGAGACTAATTTGCACGAGCTCGAGCTCGAGTCACATGTTCCATTTGGCGAGTCGGGTCCGAACACATTCCAAAGCTCGTCCGCCTAGTCAAGCGAGTTTGGCTCGAGTTAAGCTTGAGTCGAGCACGGCAGCCAAATACTCGAATCGACTCGACTCGATTAACAGCTCTATCTGAACAATATCTGAATCTGTATTTTCTAGTGTCAAGTTTCTGACACGGTTGCAATGATACAATTAGCAAGAATAAAAATAAAAGAAACTTAATAATACTACAGGGTTTTGGCTGCTGCAGGTTGACTTGTTCCTCTTTTTTTTTTTTTTTTTTTTGGTTGTGGAATATTACACGATCAATTGGCATTTGACACGGAACAAGGATAAGAACACGCCAAATACAATTTGATTAAGAAAATAAAGTAGATTGGAACATCCTGCAAAAGTGAATTGAGTAGGTTATAATTAAACTTGGTTGCAGTCCATGTAATAATTATCTAATCGTTAATCAACTTATAGTTAGATAAGTCCGGCACCCCACAACTTATATTTTTATTGTATGAAAATAGTTTCATGGATTCAGGTTTATAATCCAACATGCGACAGTTGAAGTTTCTCAGTCAGCAATCAAAAGCTACGATTTACTGATCACCAGTTATGTGCTTTGTGATTATCAAGATTCCCACTAACCTACAAAAGAGATTTATATATATATATATAGTTCACTTTTGTTAATTTCCTTAGCTGTTCTAGAAGAACTTAATCGATGATGCTATGCAGATGCTTACGTTTTAATTGGTTCTCCACCTTCAGAAAACTAACTAATTGCGTTGGATACCTATCTGCCCGTACAAATTTGGCATCTCCAGGCCTACTTTTTCAACTAAAATTAAGACACTGAAGAAAGCAATTTCACTTGCTTTTATGCGTATGGATCTGCGGCAGGATGTTTAATTAGTACGATGAATCTCTCTCTATTTATATAGGCGGTTTTGCGACTCAAAACACAGCTTTTCGAACATTGTTCAAAGCAAATCAACGTAACAACATAATAATTTTCCTCTTAATTTTTACTCGTGTTTCAGTAGTGTCATTTCCCACTCTGAAGGGTTAATAATGGAAATCAAAGTTTCAAAGCATGGTTTCTCAAGTTACGAACTTTGCCATCCCATCATGATAGTTCAGTCCTGTCGATGCCTTTGAATATAGGGATAATTTCAGAAACCTCCCCTGAGGTTTCTGACAATTTCACTGACCTCCCCTGAGGTTTCCACAATTACACTAACCTCCCTTGAGGTTTCTGATTTTGTAACAAAATCAGCCCATGACCACAAAAGTAAACATAAAAAAGTGTTTTCAGGAAAGAGAGGAAATTTTGTTCCCATAAATGCCCTTAAGGTAGGTGTACAAGTTATATTGGTGAATTAATGAAAACTAATAAAAATCAGAAATAAATAAGAAAAAGTGAGGGGATGGGTATGGGAATCATAAAATTTTACTTATGGATATAAACAATTGGGTAACGCAACCGACCCAATTAACCCATCTACCACCACTCAGGTCATTTCACAAATACATTCATCAGACAAAGCTTTCCTCTTGTCACAAAAATTCAAAGCAATGTGGTACATGTTCACAAGCAAGCAGGTTAAAATCCCGCCTGCATAATAACGTTGAAACCCGCAAGCGGGATTCTGTGTTTTTTCTATTTCAAGGTTAGCTCGCATGCGGGTTAATGTTATATTTGAGCGCGAGAAGAAAAAATTGGTAATTAGGCTCTTTGGGCATTATAAGTAAATATTTAAATTAATGGCAGTTTTATTACACCAATATTATTGTATTATCATTATTATGATTATTGTATTATTTCTTATGCAAATATAACATTTAATTATTTAAATTTGATTTTATTTTTACAATTTATAAAATTTTTATCACTTATATAATATTTTTAAAACCCTAATACATCTAAATTTGATTTTATTTTTCAAATTTATAAGATTTTTATTTTAAAAAATGGGATACGGATAAGATATCCGGTTGGTTCGATTTGCATAGGTGCATATGAGAATATCCGAATACTCTTTAAACCCGCATGCGGGTTTAAGGAGATTATGGCAACTCTCTGACACACTAGTTACCCGTCCAACTTGTGTGTATTAAAATATATTTAAATATTATATTTCATATTTTTGTTATTTAGAGTTTAACAAAACATTAATATTGGGTAGATTTGAGGGATATGCATAATTTTGCATATTTGTAGGAATATTAGAAAATGGAAAATTTGGGTAAATTCCCAAATTTTGGAGGTAAGGTGTAATCCAAGAACTAAAACAGTCATTTATAAAACATTAACAGTAATAAGGTGCAAACCAAAACTGCAATCCAAGAGTAATATCATTACAAATTTTATAACCATACATTAAATAAATAGAAATGCAATCCAATACTATCCAAAAACACCATCTGCCTTATCATATTTTAGTCCTATAATAACACAAAATGTCTTGGGTATAATAGTAATTTTGCATTATATGATGTCAGCAATTGGGTCCCAAGTTCTGCCGCAAGGTGAGCGACGAAGTCATGTGTAAGGTATAAATAGTGGATTGAAACCCGCAGGAGCGGGAATTCTCTGTTTTTTCTATTCTAAGCCGCTACTGCGTCGGATGCGTAGAGAAAAAAAGGTCCTAATAGAATATTACTTGGTGGAGTCCGCTGCCCAGGAGAAGATAATAAAAAATTCCGATGAATTAGCTCTTTGTGGCATATTTAAGGTAATATTAAATTAATGGCAGGTGAATTTTATTACACCAATTTATTTGTATTATCATTATTATAATTTTTTGTCATTCTTAATTTCTTCATGGCACCAAATAAAATAACATTTAATATTTAAAATTTGATTTTATTTTTACAAATTTATAGGAAAATTGTTAATCATCAACTTATATAATATTTTTCTCAAATGACCTGCTAATGACTATCTAAAAGTTGATGTTTTTTCAAATTATCAAGATTTTATCGTATTTAAAAATTGGTGAAATTGGCAATAAACGGATAAGATTATACTTCGCGTGAATATGGGTTCGAGGTGTGCATTAGAAGGAAAATGGCGAGTGGTTACTGATGTAGAAGTGATGCCGGAATACTCTCTTTAAACAACATCTGCGCCAAAATGGCGGCTAGTGAAGGTAGATAATATGGCAACGCTCTAGACAGACCCTAGTAGTAAACACCAGTCCCATGAGACTTGGGGTGTGATTAAAATATATTTAAATAATTACTAATTCATATTTTTTGGTTATTTTAGAGTTTAACAAACATTAATAGTTGTGAAGGCTAACAGTCTATGATAAGGGATATGCATGACCCTTTTTGCATATTTGTTAAGGAATATTAGACCAGTGAGAGAAAAGAGATAATATAAAAGTTAAATTCCCCAAAATCCCTTATGGACTGAGGTAAGAGGTGCCGTTAATCCAAGAACTAAAACAGTCATTTATAAAACATTAACAGTAATAAGGTGCAAACCAAAACTGCAATCCAAGAGTAATATCATTACAAATTTCATAACCATACATTAAATAAATAGAAATGCAATCCAATACTATCCAAAAATCATCCTCTGCCTTATCATATGTTTTAGTCATATAATAACACAAATCTTGGGTATAATAGTAATTTTGTCTTATATGATGGTGTCAGTCAATTGGGTCCAAGTTCTCTAGCGTTGGTGCCACAGAGGGGCCATGTCTATTGAATTCCCGAAAACTGCCCGGTTGGACTAAAGAGGTCAGTTGAATGTGTGGAAACCTCAGGTTGCCCGGAACACCGTACATTCCATCCGGAGTTTTCCAGAGGTTTCGATTCAATTGTCAGGAAAATTGCAGTCTACTTGCAAGGAGCAAGTGAAGAGTTTCTGAAATTATCCCTTGAATATATGACGGGAAATTAATGCCTTTGACACGTTTGTTAACGTCCACTGAATTTTCTCTCATTGGCTAGCTTAGCTCTAGTTCGTTTTTCTTCCTTGCGCAGGGGTTGTGCGCAGGGGTTGTGAGTGGAATCACAGATTCAAACAAGAAATTTGATGTCTTCATTCAAGTAAAGAGAAAGAAGAATAGACAAAAGTTTAGTGTGTTTGGCATCACATTGATGTTATATTTTGCACTCGTGACCGGAAACTGCCAGTCAAGAGTCTGTCTGTCGACGTGAGAATTGTGTCGATGAATATTCTGTAAAATTAGTGACTTATGCTCGAGGGATATGTCATGGTCCGAATTAGTGACCGAACCGAAACCACCCATATATATATTTTTTGTATTGCCAATATAAAAAATTCAAGAACTCTCGTCACGCCGAAAAGAAAATACTCGATAAAAAATGAAAATAGTTAAAGAAGGAGAAGAAGAAGAAGAAGAAGGCTCCACCATG